>NC_086451.1:245211356-245313856 GCF_028390025.1 Pseudophryne corroboree | reverse complement strand
ATGCCCTCACCCTCCCTGTAACTCCCCGTCAGTGTTCCTGCCCTCACCCGCCATGTAACTCCCCGTCAGAGTCCCTGCCCTCACCCTCCATGTAGCTCCCCCCTCAGTGTGCACTCACCCTCCTTCTAACTCCCCCCTCAGCATCCCTACTCTTACCCACCCTGTAAGTCCCCCCTCAGCGTCCCAGCCCTCACCTTCCCTGTAACTCCCCCCTCAGCGCCCCAGCCCTCACCCTCCCTGTAACTCCCCCCTCAGCTTCCCAGCCCTCACCCTCCCTGTAACTCCCCCCTCAGCTTCCCAGCCATCACCCTCCCTGTAACTCCCCCCTCATTGCTCCTCACCCTCCCTGTAACTCCCTGTCAGTGCCCATTATCAAAGTCAAAAATATTACATAAGGAGAACATACAAACTACACACATTTAAGTCGCTATACTTGCAAATACGCGCAGCGAGCACAGCAATATATGGTAACACACGCATTTACACGGACATGCCACAGAGATGGATTCGACACTTATTTCATACAGTACATAATTATAATAATATCAAGCGCCAGACATCATGATGATTTAGAATTATATATATTGAATTAGTCATGTATGTGTATTATTTGAATGAAATCAGATACACCGGTCATGTTTACTATTAAAACAACCAGCTTAATGTGTAGCTTCATTTGATACTTGTTAAGAAGTTGTAGGACATTGCAGCGGATAATTATGATTGAATGTATAAAAGCTAAAATCACTTATACTTGAACAATAGAAGTTCCAAACAGGAAACTCATGCCAGCCCCTTTGGACGTCCCCAAGGGCTGAGCATGTTCAGCACATACAAAGAGAATAGTGACTCATCATGAACCCCTCCCCCCAGAAACTAGTTAACACATTTTGCTGGTCACACAGGAAGGTAGTTCCTGTTTTTGGTCTCAGAGTTGCTGATCGGTCCCAGACGATGGAGGTCTTGCATGATTTTACAGAGAGAGAGTCATATGGAGGGACAAATTTATATAACTTAAGGATAATGGTATTGTATCGCTGGCATGTAACTGAAATTGTATGTAATTGTATGTAACTTTATGTATTAACTGCTTACTGTATGAGTTGTAACTATAGGTATACTGTACTTTGTAATATATATTGAATCCATATCCTTTTTAATAACAAATATATACATCAATGAGCTTTGGAACTCAGATAATGTGTGGGTGTATTGTTTTCTCTTATGGGATGCAGTGTTTTGCGATGTACAGCGCACTTTTATCATATATGGTAATAAGATGCGACTTGGCGTCTGCAATATATATTAGAGCGGTCATTTTAAATATTTGTGAGAAATCAATTTGGCATTCTTAGATGAGGGCTCTTACGGGATATCAGGGTCTTAATGATGCACTGTACATTACAAACGCGGCTGTAATTGACCGGCTCCAATGGACGCATTGAGAAGCTGATGAAAATAACATCCACATGTATTGTTGTGGTATCAGTAAGCCAATGATATGAAATTCAAGGGACAATGCGTTTCTCATAATATTTAAGATGCTAAATTGTATTTTTATTGTTGCAAAACAAGGTTCAAATAAGTCATATTGTGTTTGATTCAGATTGGATTGTTTATCTGTTTAAGTAGGTTTAAAAGTATATTTAAAAGTTGCTGCATAGCTTTGATATAGTTTTTATTTTTAACTCAGGCCTAAAATAACTTTAGGTGCTTGCATGGTGTGTGATTTCTTTATGACAAAGGAAGCCAAATAAGAAAAGGGTTGGGTTGGGAATACCGCACAGGGTTAACTGAGTTATAAAAAATAATAATAAATAAAATATTGTCTCCTAGAAAAGCCGACAATTTAGACAGTAGTCTAAAATTTATCACCTTCTACCATGAGCTTAATATCTATGGGTAGACAAATGGTGATTGCCAGCGGTGCTCCCAAAGGTCCAAACGTATTTGAAATAGAAAGAGAAAGCTAGAAAAAAGTGACCTTGGTTGGGAGCACTCACTCCCGAAGAGTAACTTGAAATTCTTGATGTATATATGAGTAATAATGTAACAATGAAGTATTTAAAACTTAACTTTTAATATGTCTATATAAGAAATGGGGTACACAATTTAGAATTGCAAAAAAACTTGCATGAATAATAAATGGCTGGCTCTAACTTTTATGAGCCACACTTAAAGAATGAGTCTGCGAACATATTGATGGATTACTACTGTGGTAATTCAGTGTCTGGCAAGCATAAGCCCATCTTCCCGTGGAGTCAGCACAAGCCCCAATTAAGTGCCATCAGTAACCTACAACACCTGGTATTCCTAAATGGTCTCCCACTAAAGTACTGACCAGGCCCAACGCTGTATTGCCTCCAAGATCAGACGGGGTTGGGCATATCCAGTGTGGTATGGTAGTAGGTTGCGTATGGAAAAGAGTAGCAGGTGCGGCTGTTATGTAACAGAATGGGAAATGTTTGTTATTGTGCCAGTTTTATAAAATACATTTGTCTAACCCGTTAGGGATATTTAGTTGACCCTCATTGCACCGATTGGCAGCCCAAACACATGGGTATGCGGAGGTTAAATCATATGGTCAACAGGGGTTAGTGACAACAGGCCTCTGTTTTACCTGTGCATGGCGTAAAGCCGAACAAGGAAAGTAGCCTATTATGATTTAAGGCATATATAACAAACAAACACAAAATCTGAAAAAAGAAGAATATCTGTTATTGCAGACTGAGTATATCTGTCATAAGGACATTAATTGAATAATACTTTTTAATACATAGACATTTGATAAGGATATTATCTGTGCTAGATTTCAAATAAAATGTTAGTTTGTATCAGTGGAAAAGATATGAAAAGGCTAGCAACAATAACAGAAAAAAGAGTAATTGAGTGTGTTTTTATAACATCCAATGTCCCTGATATAATTATCACCACCTCCAAAGTATATATCAAGAAGAAAACAAAACAACAGGGGAATTTTGGGGACATAGAATACCTGCTGCAAGAGTAAACAGTCAAATACTGGCAGCCAGTATATTAGATACAGTTATTGCCATGAACTTTGCATAGGTTAATACAAAGAGGCCTATAGCATCCAATGTCCCAGATACAATTATAACCACCTTTAAAATATATATCAAGAAAAAAAGAAGAGAGAGAGGTGGTGGAATTTTTTAGGGACACCGAATACTTGCTGCAATAGTAAGCAGTCAAATACTGGCAGCCAGTGCATTGGATACAATTGTTGCCATGAACTCTGCGTAGGTTGATACAAAGAGGCCTATAACATCCAAGATCCCAGATACAATTGTAACCACCTTCTAAGTATATATGAAGAAAAAAAAGGGGGGGGGGGAAGAATCATAGGGACAGAGAATCCTTGCTGCAATAATAAACAGTCAAATTACTGGCAGCCAGAGTGTTAGATATAATTGTTGCCATACACTCTGTATAGGCTGATACAAAGAGTTCACGCGAATTTAAGAAAAAAGCACACAACATACAATGCTGCAACTTGAGGTGCCCTGCGATGTACTATATGTATGTTCTCAATTAATCAATTAATTAATGCAATTTAGACATAATACAGAGCCTAGATAATTTTATAACAGAATTGCGGTTAATTACCACGGGTAAGAATGCAGCCGATCATATGGTTAATTACCACGAGTAAGAATGCAGCCGATCATATAAAACACCTATAATGAATGGTGCCTATATACATGCAGCCGGTCATATAAAACACCTATAATAAATGGTGCCTATATACTTGCTGCTCACAACCAGCATCATAAATAGCCCAATTCGGCATTGGCTTTAACATTTGAGGTGAGGACAAACTGGACAGGGAAGGAAGGGGGGATACTTATTTTACTGTGCGCCTCCCCGTCCCATCAGGTGCCGCTAGACCGCTTAAGTCCGTGCGGTATGCAGGCTGAGCGTCTCGTCCGGTCTCCTCTCCTCTGCCGCTGGTCTGAGCCTGGTCACGTGAGAGCGCTCTCCGTGACCCTAATCACGTACCCAACGTACGTTTCGCAGCAGGCTTGTTCACGGGTAGCGTGAGCATAGTGGCGCCGTGAGTTAGAATATATTAGGGGTTTCCACCAATCACGGCTCTTACAATTAAATTGACACAGCCGAATAATGTAATTAATGATGCTGTGCCTGACGCCAAAAAGACATGAGCTCCATATGAAACGAATCTGCTGTAATTAGTTAGCTAAAACTGACATCTTGAAGTAATATGCAACACTATTGCATTTGCAAAGAACAGAAACGTAGGAATGATAAACCATATTACTGGGAAGAATTTGTTATGCAGATTGAAGATAAGCTAATTGTATATATATATGAATGACATAATACACCAAACATGAACTACATATTACCTAAAATATAAACTTGATCGCATAATTATCAATTAGAGATGTGTAATTTATAAATTATCAAGACAAGAGAGAACAATTATACAGAAAAATGCCGGTAATTTGGATATCCGAATTATATGAAGAAAATTTGATATTTTCTTATTTTTATAATGGTGGCCCGTAATATTCAGGAGTGTAAATAAATTAATAAAAAAATTAATAAAAAAATTAATAAAAAAATGCCTGACCTAATCACAAGGAGAAAGGGGAAGGAAAAGATTAATTAAGGTATGGGCAAATGGGAGTTGTAGGGAGAATAATGATAGAGATTACATAGTCCTTAGTGCCTCTGATATATGGATAACTCTGTGCACCTCTCCCTGGTTCTATACCCTCATTGATTATGACAGTGATGGAATTTTGGTCTAAAATTAAATATATATGTGATCTAACATGTAGTTTCTATACGTGAAAAAAGAGGATTATAATGGGTGTGGGATCAGTGAGTATGTGCAAAAAAATTGTTGGCATGAATAATATAATGATGTAGATGTGATTGTAAGAAGTAATGCAAATGAATTTTTTTAAATGGTGTCAGGTGGGAAGATGAAATGAGTCCAGAAAAAATTATTAATTAATACAACTGTGAAACAAGGTGGATCAACCAAAAATAGTGTAAAGTGAAAACCGTGCAAACAAAGGACCATTATGGAAATGAAAAAAATAAAAAAATATATATATGATGGTTGTACTTAGTTGAAGTGCAGTGATATGAGAGTATATGACCAGGAAAGGGGTGAGGAAAAGGAATTTAGTGGAGGTCTGAAGATATATGCATAATTAGGTTGGGAGGAATGCTCCAAAATTAATCGTTTCATTTAGTCCCTGTGGGTGCAGGGAATCTAATTTAAAAGTCCATTCGCATTCCTTGCGTAGAAGTGTGTTGGTCCAGTCACCTCCACGTATGCCCAGTTTCACTTTCTCCAGACCGCATACTTTCAGTTCATCCCATCGACCGGCATGTTGGTACAGAAAATGTCGTGCCACAGAGGTGATCTGCTTCATTTTCCCAAGGTCTTTGGTTGCATTTCGAATGGAGCCTATATGCTCCAATATCCTTTGCTTCAGGGGTCTGGTGGTCATTCCTACGTATCTTTTATGGCAACTGCAAGTGATGCAGTAGATCACACCTTCTGTGGAACAGTTAATGAAATGTCTAAATTTTATACTGTTACCGTATCGGTCTTGGATATTGTCAGTCTTATGAATGTACTGGCATGCTTTACAATGCCCACATGGATATGTGCCAATTGTGGTCTGTGACTTTGCTTGGAATTGCTGGAAATGGCTGGTGACCAGTCTGTCTTTTACATTTCTAGATCTCCTCCAACTCATGGAGACATGTGGTCCTAATTTTTCAGATAAGATGGGGTCCAAATGTAGGATCCCCCAGTGTTTCTGATTGGCTTGCTTAGCCTGGTACCATTCCTTACAGAAGTCCCCAACAAATCTAATAGTCTTAGCATCTTGTTGCTTCTGTTTTTTGTTGAAGATCAGTTGTTCTCTGTTGACGGTCTGGACACTCCTACTGGCTTTCTTAATGGATGTATTACTATACCCTCTCTCGCGTAGTCGGTTTGAGAGGTCTTTACTTTGTGCCACAAAATCCAGATCATTAGAACAGTTCCTTCTTAAACGTAGGAATTCTCCCTTTGGTACATTATCTATAGTTGGGGGGAAATGGGAACTGGTCTGGTGTAGCAGAGTGTTGGATGATGTCTCTTTCCTATATAATTTGGTTGAAATCATATCATTATCATCTTTGTAGATGAGAACATCTAGAAATGGAAGTTCCTCCTGGCTTATCTGGTGGGTTAGCCGGATATTCAGATTGTTATTGTTCAGGTGCTCAATAAATAGCAGCAGCGTCTGTATATCCCCTTCCCAGATCATCAGTATATCATCAATATACCTGACCCACATGATGATGTTGGCCGTGAAGGTATCATTACAATCGCTGAAAATGAATTCCCTTTCCCACCATCCTAGAAAGATGTTGGCATAGGTAGGGGCACACGCTGCCCCCATAGCTGTGCCCCTAGTTTGCAGGTAAAGTCTGTTGTTGAATGTGAAAAGATTGTGATTCAATATGAACCAGAGGAGATCAGCCAGAAATAAATGAAAGTTTTCCATACCTTCTGTGTACATGAAGTATTTGACAGCTTCCAACCCCTTACTGTGGTCAATTGAAGTATATAGTGCTTCTACATCCAGGGAAACTAAATATTGTTTTTTTTTCAAGTCTTATGTCATGAATTTTGCGAAGGACATCGGTAGTGTCCTGAACAAATGATGAGAGGCCCAATACATGATGTCGTAGATGTAGATCGACAAACACACTGGCTTTCTCGGTGAGTGACCCAATTCCAGATACAATCGGTCTGCCAGGTGGCTTTTTGATGTTCTTATGTATCTTAGGCAGCATATAAAACGTTGGAATAACCGGATGAGCTGTCTGGAGATATTGATATTCAGAGGTAGTGATGGTGCCTTCAGCATGCGCATTAGTCAGAATTCTGTTATATTTTATCTTGAAATTCTCCATAGGATTAAGTACTATCCTTTGATAGCATGATTTATCTTCCAATTGACGATATGCTTCCTGTAAGTATTGTTCTTGGGGCCATATCACCACGTTGCCCCCTTTGTCTGATGGCTTGATAATTACGTCCTGCCAGGATTCAATTTCTCTAAAGGCATTAAGTTCTTGTCTAGATAAATTAGAGTTATACTGTCTTCTGCTGTTATTAAGATGTATACGGTCAAATTCCTTTGATACCAATTTCGTGAAGATCTGCACCTCAGGACTTGTCTGTTCCATCGGAAAAAATGAGGATTTTTTCTTACAAATAAATCTTGTGCTGACCTCCCACTGTGGACTGATTGCTGGTTGAGATTCAGATTCAAATTCCCTTAGGGCTGCCAAAGCCTCTTGTTCTAGTCCCGGTAGTTCTGATGTGTCAAGATTTTCACACTCCTCCCTCTGATTTGATTGAGTGGGTGCTGATGCAGGTACCGGTCTTTTGTTATGGAATTTGGTGAGAAGTAATTTTCTGCTGAAGAGTTTTAAGTCCTTTTCCCATTGGAATCTGTTGAAATATTCAGTTGGGGAATAGGAAAGGCCCTTACCTAAAACTTGAATATGGGTATCATCTAGGCTATGTGCAGAAAGATTAATAATTTTGAGTTTAGAGGAAGTCTCTGGTGGGACTGAGGAATCCATGGTTACCTCCTCCGTGTGTTCCGTGCCGGTTGTCTCCTGGGTGGTGGTAAATCCCACTGCTGTTGCGTTCTTCCTCTTCCTCCTCTTCCTGCCCCTCCTTGTCTTTTGTTTATGTGGTTCCTTGCTCCCCTCTCCCTTGGGGGATCCCCTAAAAAATGATGGTATTGTGTGAGGTTATCACCTTGTCCTCTGGGGTTACTGATAGATGGTCCAGTGGGAGTGTAGTCTGTGGAATCTTCAGCACCTGACGTTTCTGCTTCTGATGAGGAATAGCGGTCAAAGGTTCTGGGAGGTCGTGGTTGCCAGGAGGGTTTGTTCCATTTAAATATTCTACCTGATGAAAAGTCCTTCTTATCTCTGGCAAATTTATTCTTTTTCCTTTCGATAATCATTTGTTCATATGTGAGGAGATCTTGTTTGTTTTTTTCAAAACAGCGTTGAAACTGTTGATCCTTCTCCCAGGGCTCCAGTTTTTTGCTCAGTTCTTCCAAATCGCGTTCACATCCTTCTAATGTGAGGTGGTTGTGTTTAATCAAGATGCCCATGAGATCCATGGAGCATTTTAAGAGAGCATTGTCCCAATCGGTTTTAAGATTATCACTGGCCAAGTTGAAGGTGGGGAATATCCTAGGTCTAAGACCACGTGGCACAATTTTGTTTTTTAGGTAATTCTCTAATGTCGTGAGATCCCAGTTGATACGTATTTGTTTGTGTAGGGTCTGTTTAAGCTGAGTGAAGTCAGTTTCCCAGTTGGTATGAGGTTCTGTGTCTACTATATTGCTAGGAAAAATATCCTCGAGATTTTCTTTGCTCTTGTGTCTATAGGACAGTTGCTGTTTTAAATTGAAGCTCATGTTGACTATATGCGGATCTATGTCCGGAAGAGTGTGTACCAATGTTTAAAATAAATATTCAAATTACGTCCCCAAAGCGTAGGAACATTAATTTGGAATCTGTAAATCTGTGCTGGTATTCCTGGGAAGACTATTGCTAGTCACTATAGTTAATAAGAAAAGGGTTGGGTTGGGAATACCGCACAGGGTTAACTGAGTTATAAAAAATAATAATAAATAAAATATTGTCTCAGAGAAAAGCCGACAATTTAGACAGTAGTCTAAAATTTATCACCTTCTACCATGAGTTTAATATCTATGGGTAGACAAATGGTGATTGTCAGCGGTGCTCCCAAAGGTCCAAACGTATTTGAAATAGAAAGAGAAAGCTAGAAAAAAGTGACCTTGGTTGGGAGCACTCACTCCCGAAGAGTAACTTGAAATTCTTGATGTATATATGAGTAATAATGTAACAATGAAGTATTTAAAACTTAACTTTTAATATGTCTATATAAGAAATGGGGTACACAATTTAGAATTGCAAAAAAACTTGCATGAGTAATAAATGGATGGCTCTAACTTTTATGAGCCACACTTAAAGAATGAGTCTGCGAACATATTGATGGATTACTACTGTGGTAATTCAGTGTCTGGCAAGCATAAGCCCATCTTCCCGTGGAGTCAGCACAAGCCCCAATTAAGTGCCATCAGTAACCTACAACACCTGGTATTCCTAAATGGTCTCCCACTAAAGTACTGACCAGGCCCAACGCTGTATTGCCTCCAAGATCAGACGGGGTTGGGCATATCCAGTGTGGTATGGTAGTAGGTTGCGTATGGAAAAGAGTAGCAGGTGCGGCTGTTATGTAACAGAATGGGAAATGTTTGTTATTGTGCCAGTTTTATAAAATACATTTGTCTAACCCGTTAGGGATATTTAGTTGACCCTCATTGCACCGATTGGCAGCCCAAACACATGGGTATGCGGAGGTTAAATCATATGGTCAACAGGGGTTAGTGACAACAGGCCTCTGTTTTACCTGTGCATGGCGTAAAGCCGAACAAGGAAAGTAGCCTATTATGATTTAAGGCATATATAACAAACAAACACAAAATCTGAAAAAAGAAGAATATCTGTTATTGCAGACTGAGTATATCTGTCATAAGGACATTAATTGAATAATACTTTTTAATACATAGACATTTGATAAGGATATTATCTGTGCTAGATTTCAAATAAAATGTTAGTTTGTATCAGTGGAAAAGATATGAAAAGGCTAGCAACAATAACAGAAAAAAGAGTAATTGAGTGTGTTTTTATAACATCCAATGTCCCTGATATAATTATCACCACCTCCAAAGTATATATCAAGAAGAAAACAAAACAACAGGGGAATTTTGGGGACATAGAATACCTGCTGCAAGAGTAAACAGTCAAATACTGGCAGCCAGTATATTAGATACAGTTATTGCCATGAACTTTGCATAGGTTAATACAAAGAGGCCTATAGCATCCAATGTCCCAGATACAATTATAACCACCTTTAAAATATATATCAAGAAAAAAAGAAGAGAGAGAGGTGGTGGAATTTTTTAGGGACACCGAATACTTGCTGCAATAGTAAGCAGTCAAATACTGGCAGCCAGTGCATTGGATACAATTGTTGCCATGAACTCTGCGTAGGTTGATACAAAGAGGCCTATAACATCCAAGATCCCAGATACAATTGTAACCACCTTCTAAGTATATATGAAGAAAAAAAAGGGGGGGGGGGGAGAATCATAGGGACAGAGAATCCTTGCTGCAATAATAAACAGTCAAATTACTGGCAGCCAGAGTGTTAGATATAATTGTTGCCATACACTCTGTATAGGCTGATACAAAGAGTTCACGCGAATTTAAGAAAAAAGCACACAACATACAATGCTGCAACTTGAGGTGCCCTGCGATGTACTATATGTATGTTCTCAATTAATCAATTAATTAATGCAATTTAGACATAATACAGAGCCTAGATAATTTTATAACAGAATTGCGGTTAATTACCACGGGTAAGAATGCAGCCGATCATATGGTTAATTACCACGAGTAAGAATGCAGCCGATCATATAAAACACCTATAATGAATGGTGCCTATATACATGCAGCCGGTCATATAAAACACCTATAATAAATGGTGCCTATATACTTGCTGCTCACAACCAGCATCATAAATAGCCCAATTCGGCATTGGCTTTAACATTTGAGGTGAGGACAAACTGGACAGGGAAGGAAGGGGGGATACTTATTTTACTGTGCGCCTCCCCGTCCCATCAGGTGCCGCTAGACCGCTTAAGTCCGTGCGGTATGCAGGCTGAGCGTCTCGTCCGGTCTCCTCTCCTCTGCCGCTGGTCTGAGCCTGGTCACGTGAGAGCGCTCTCCGTGACCCTAATCACGTACCCAACGTACGTTTCGCAGCAGGCTTGTTCACGGGTAGCGTGAGCATAGTGGCGCCGTGAGTTAGAATATATTAGGGGTTTCCACCAATCACGGCTCTTACAATTAAATTGACACAGCCGAATAATGTAATTAATGATGCTGTGCCTGACGCCAAAAAGACATGAGCTCCATATGAAACGAATCTGCTGTAATTAGTTAGCTAAAACTGACATCTTGAAGTAATATGCAACACTATTGCATTTGCAAAGAACAGAAACGTAGGAATGATAAACCATATTACTGGGAAGAATTTGTTATGCAGATTGAAGATAAGCTAATTGTATATATATATGAATGACATAATACACCAAACATGAACTACATATTACCTAAAATATAAACTTGATCGCATAATTATCAATTAGAGATGTGTAATTTATAAATTATCAAGACAAGAGAGAACAATTATACAGAAAAATGCCGGTAATTTGGATATCCGAATTATATGAAGAAAATTTGATATTTTCTTATTTTTATAATGGTGGCCCGTAATATTCAGGAGTGTAAATAAATTAATAAAAAAATTAATAAAAAAATTAATAAAAAAATGCCTGACCTAATCACAAGGAGAAAGGGGAAGGAAAAGATTAATTAAGGTATGGGCAAATGGGAGTTGTAGGGAGAATAATGATAGAGATTACATAGTCCTTAGTGCCTCTGATATATGGATAACTCTGTGCACCTCTCCCTGGTTCTATACCCTCATTGATTATGACAGTGATGGAATTTTGGTCTAAAATTAAATATATATGTGATCTAACATGTAGTTTCTATACGTGAAAAAAGAGGATTATAATGGGTGTGGGATCAGTGAGTATGTGCAAAAAAATTGTTGGCATGAATAATATAATGATGTAGATGTGATTGTAAGAAGTAATGCAAATGAATTTTTTTAAATGGTGTCAGGTGGGAAGATGAAATGAGTCCAGAAAAAATTATTAATTAATACAACTGTGAAACAAGGTGGATCAACCAAAAATAGTGTAAAGTGAAAACCGTGCAAACAAAGGACCATTATGGAAATGAAAAAAATAAAAAAATATATATATGATGGTTGTACTTAGTTGAAGTGCAGTGATATGAGAGTATATGACCAGGAAAGGGGTGAGGAAAAGGAATTTAGTGGAGGTCTGAAGATATATGCATAATTAGGTTGGGAGGAATGCTCCAAAATTAATCGTTTCATTTAGTCCCTGTGGGTGCAGGGAATCTAATTTAAAAGTCCATTCGCATTCCTTGCGTAGAAGTGTGTTGGTCCAGTCACCTCCACGTATGCCCAGTTTCACTTTCTCCAGACCGCATACTTTCAGTTCATCCCATCGACCGGCATGTTGGTACAGAAAATGTCGTGCCACAGAGGTGATCTGCTTCATTTTCCCAAGGTCTTTGGTTGCATTTCGAATGGAGCCTATATGCTCCAATATCCTTTGCTTCAGGGGTCTGGTGGTCATTCCTACGTATCTTTTATGGCAACTGCAAGTGATGCAGTAGATCACACCTTCTGTGGAACAGTTAATGAAATGTCTAAATTTTATACTGTTACCGTATCGGTCTTGGATATTGTCAGTCTTATGAATGTACTGGCATGCTTTACAATGCCCACATGGATATGTGCCAATTGTGGTCTGTGACTTTGCTTGGAATTGCTGGAAATGGCTGGTGACCAGTCTGTCTTTTACATTTCTAGATCTCCTCCAACTCATGGAGACATGTGGTCCTAATTTTTCAGATAAGATGGGGTCCAAATGTAGGATCCCCCAGTGTTTCTGATTGGCTTGCTTAGCCTGGTACCATTCCTTACAGAAGTCCCCAACAAATCTAATAGTCTTAGCATCTTGTTGCTTCTGTTTTTTGTTGAAGATCAGTTGTTCTCTGTTGACGGTCTGGACACTCCTACTGGCTTTCTTAATGGATGTATTACTATACCCTCTCTCGCGTAGTCGGTTTGAGAGGTCTTTACTTTGTGCCACAAAATCCAGATCATTAGAACAGTTCCTTCTTAAACGTAGGAATTCTCCCTTTGGTACATTATCTATAGTTGGGGGGAAATGGGAACTGGTCTGGTGTAGCAGAGTGTTGGATGATGTCTCTTTCCTATATAATTTGGTTGAAATCATATCATTATCATCTTTGTAGATGAGAACATCTAGAAATGGAAGTTCCTCCTGGCTTATCTGGTGGGTTAGCCGGATATTCAGATTGTTATTGTTCAGGTGCTCAATAAATAGCAGCAGCGTCTGTATATCCCCTTCCCAGATCATCAGTATATCATCAATATACCTGACCCACATGATGATGTTGGCCGTGAAGGTATCATTACAATCGCTGAAAATGAATTCCCTTTCCCACCATCCTAGAAAGATGTTGGCATAGGTAGGGGCACACGCTGCCCCCATAGCTGTGCCCCTAGTTTGCAGGTAAAGTCTGTTGTTGAATGTGAAAAGATTGTGATTCAATATGAACCAGAGGAGATCAGCCAGAAATAAATGAAAGTTTTCCATACCTTCTGTGTACATGAAGTATTTGACAGCTTCCAACCCCTTACTGTGGTCAATTGAAGTATATAGTGCTTCTACATCCAGGGAAACTAAATATTGTTTTTTTTTCAAGTCTTATGTCATGAATTTTGCGAAGGACATCGGTAGTGTCCTGAACAAATGATGAGAGGCCCAATACATGATGTCGTAGATGTAGATCGACAAACACACTGGCTTTCTCGGTGAGTGACCCAATTCCAGATACAATCGGTCTGCCAGGTGGCTTTTTGATGTTCTTATGTATCTTAGGCAGCATATAAAACGTTGGAATAACCGGATGAGCTGTCTGGAGATATTGATATTCAGAGGTAGTGATGGTGCCTTCAGCATGCGCATTAGTCAGAATTCTGTTATATTTTATCTTGAAATTCTCCATAGGATTAAGTACTATCCTTTGATAGCATGATTTATCTTCCAATTGACGATATGCTTCCTGTAAGTATTGTTCTTGGGGCCATATCACCACGTTGCCCCCTTTGTCTGATGGCTTGATAATTACGTCCTGCCAGGATTCAATTTCTCTTAAGGCATTAAGTTCTTGTCTAGATAAATTAGAGTTATACTGTCTTCTGCTGTTATTAAGATGTATACGGTCAAATTCCTTTGATACCAATTTCGTGAAGATCTGCACCTCAGGACTTGTCTGTTCCATCGGAAAAAATGAGGATTTTTTCTTACAAATAAATCTTGTGCTGACCTCCCACTGTGGACTGATTGCTGGTTGAGATTCAGATTCAAATTCCCTTAGGGCTGCCAAAGCCTCTTGTTCTAGTCCCGGTAGTTCTGATGTGTCAAGATTTTCACACTCCTCCCTCTGATTTGATTGAGTGGGTGCTGATGCAGGTACCGGTCTTTTGTTATGGAATTTGGTGAGAAGTAATTTTCTGCTGAAGAGTTTTAAGTCCTTTTCCCATTGGAATCTGTTGAAATATTCAGTTGGGGAATAGGAAAGGCCCTTACCTAAAACTTGAATATGGGTATCATCTAGGCTATGTGCAGAAAGATTAATAATTTTGAGTTTAGAGGAAGTCTCTGGTGGGACTGAGGAATCCATGGTTACCTCCTCCGTGTGTTCCGTGCCGGTTGTCTCCTGGGTGGTGGTAAATCCCACTGCTGTTGCGTTCTTCCTCTTCCTCCTCTTCCTGCCCCTCCTTGTCTTTTGTTTATGTGGTTCCTTGCTCCCCTCTCCCTTGGGGGATCCCCTAAAAAATGATGGTATTGTGTGAGGTTATCACCTTGTCCTCTGGGGTTACTGATAGATGGTCCAGTGGGAGTGTAGTCTGTGGAATCTTCAGCACCTGACGTTTCTGCTTCTGATGAGGAATAGCGGTCAAAGGTTCTGGGAGGTCGTGGTTGCCAGGAGGGTTTGTTCCATTTAAATATTCTACCTGATGAAAAGTCCTTCTTATCTCTGGCAAATTTATTCTTTTTCCTTTCGATAATCATTTGTTCATATGTGAGGAGATCTTGTTTGTTTTTTTCAAAACAGCGTTGAAACTGTTGATCCTTCTCCCAGGGCTCCAGTTTTTTGCTCAGTTCTTCCAAATCGCGTTCACATCCTTCTAATGTGAGGTGGTTGTGTTTAATCAAGATGCCCATGAGATCCATGGAGCATTTTAAGAGAGCATTGTCCCAATCGGTTTTAAGATTATCACTGGCCAAGTTGAAGGTGGGGAATATCCTAGGTCTAAGACCACGTGGCACAATTTTGTTTTTTAGGTAATTCTCTAATGTCGTGAGATCCCAGTTGATACGTATTTGTTTGTGTAGGGTCTGTTTAAGCTGAGTGAAGTCAGTTTCCCAGTTGGTATGAGGTTCTGTGTCTACTATATTGCTAGGAAAAATATCCTCGAGATTTTCTTTGCTCTTGTGTCTATAGGACAGTTGCTGTTTTAAATTGAAGCTCATGTTGACTATATGCGGATCTATGTCCGGAAGAGTGTGTACCAATGTTTAAAATAAATATTCAAATTACGTCCCCAAAGCGTAGGAACATTAATTTGGAATCTGTAAATCTGTGCTGGTATTCCTGGGAAGACTATTGCTAGTCACTATAGTTAATAAGAAAAGGGTTGGGTTGGGAATACCGCACAGGGTTAACTGAGTTATAAAAAATAATAATAAATAAAATATTGTCTCAGAGAAAAGCCGACAATTTAGACAGTAGTCTAAAATTTATCACCTTCTACCATGAGTTTAATATCTATGGGTAGACAAATGGTGATTGTCAGCGGTGCTCCCAAAGGTCCAAACGTATTTGAAATAGAAAGAGAAAGCTAGAAAAAAGTGACCTTGGTTGGGAGCACTCACTCCCGAAGAGTAACTTGAAATTCTTGATGTATATATGAGTAATAATGTAACAATGAAGTATTTAAAACTTAACTTTTAATGTGTCTATATAAGAAATGGGGTACACAATTTAGAATTGCAAAAAAACTTGCATGAGTAATAAATGGATGGCTCTAACTTTTATGAGCCACACTTAAAGAATGAGTCTGCGAACATATTGATGGATTACTACTGTGGTAATTCAGTGTCTGGCAAGCATAAGCCCATCTTCCCGTGGAGTCAGCACAAGCCCCAATTAAGTGCCATCAGTAACCTACAACACCTGGTATTCCTAAATGGTCTCCCACTAAAGTACTGACCAGGCCCAACGCTGTATTGCCTCCAAGATCAGACGGGGTTGGGCATATCCAGTGTGGTATGGTAGTAGGTTGCGTATGGAAAAGAGTAGCAGGTGCGGCTGTTATGTAACAGAATGGGAAATGTTTGTTATTGTGCCAGTTTTATAAAATACATTTGTCTAACCCGTTAGGGATATTTAGTTGACCCTCATTGCACCGATTGGCAGCCCAAACACATGGGTATGCGGAGGTTAAATCATATGGTCAACAGGGGTTAGTGACAACAGGCCTCTGTTTTACCTGTGCATGGCGTAAAGCCGAACAAGGAAAGTAGCCTATTATGATTTAAGGCATATATAACAAACAAACACAAAATCTGAAAAAAGAAGAATATCTGTTATTGCAGACTGAGTATATCTGTCATAAGGACATTAATTGAATAATACTTTTTAATACATAGACATTTGATAAGGATATTATCTGTGCTAGATTTCAAATAAAATGTTAGTTTGTATCAGTGGAAAAGATATGAAAAGGCTAGCAACAATAACAGAAAAAAGAGTAATTGAGTGTGTTTTTATAACATCCAATGTCCCTGATATAATTATCACCACCTCCAAAGTATATATCAAGAAGAAAACAAAACAACAGGGGAATTTTGGGGACATAGAATACCTGCTGCAAGAGTAAACAGTCAAATACTGGCAGCCAGTATATTAGATACAGTTATTGCCATGAACTTTGCATAGGTTAATACAAAGAGGCCTATAGCATCCAATGTCCCAGATACAATTATAACCACCTTTAAAATATATATCAAGAAAAAAAGAAGAGAGAGAGGTGGTGGAATTTTTTAGGGACACCGAATACTTGCTGCAATAGTAAGCAGTCAAATACTGGCAGCCAGTGCATTGGATACAATTGTTGCCATGAACTCTGCGTAGGTTGATACAAAGAGGCCTATAACATCCAAGATCCCAGATACAATTGTAACCACCTTCTAAGTATATATGAAGAAAAAAAGGGGGGGGAAGAATCATAGGGACAGAGAATCCTTGCTGCAATAATAAACAGTCAAATTACTGGCATGGGTGCTTGCATGGTGTGTGATTTCTTTGTGACAAAGGAAGCCGCATGGTCTGTCCTCCATTTTGGAGTAACCACATGGCCTGTCCACCATTTTGTGTAACCCTCATGGATGTGGAAGGGGGAGGAGCAGCGGCCATTTTGGGAAGGTCATTTTTCTAAATGGCTGATTTTCAGTCTGCTCAGAATAATCAGCTTTCCTTGATCACATCAATCACCATTTATGAGTTACCAATGCATTTATTTAACCCATGCCATAGTCAATTACAAATAGTTTCAGCTGGGCCTAGTGAAAGGTAATTGTGAGATGAATACTTGATGTAAGAATTACACACAGAAAAAAAAAAGTTTTTTTTCTCTTTTACCTCTAAGGATTACCGAAAAGGAAATTTTCACTGCCTCTCTCAGGAAAATATTCCAAACAGAACTTCCACCGAAAGAAATTACGGTGTAAGGTCTGATAGGAGCCCTAAGTTGGGTACATTGCGATCCGCTATCAACAGTGTATCGTTGTACTGGCCAGCGTGGGCGAGAGCGAGTGGAAGGCGCTCAGGTATACCTCCACCGTCTACTTATATTGAGTATTTTGGTGTTTGTGGGAATTTTTTTAAAATTATTAGAAGAGACCCACAAATATGGGAGCCAGTTGCTCAAGTAAGAGACGTTTAGACAGGGTTCAGGTAGAATTGTGGCCAAAAGGCTCAGCAAGGTTTATCATGTGTGAAAAAGATGGTTCACACACAGAAGTTTTATGCAATGAGTGGGTATGTATGACTAACAATGATAGGGAACCATTCCCTAGGGTGGGCATCTTTGAACCAGAAGTACTGCAGAATGTAAGCAGTAAAATATGTCTGATAAAATTCCGAAAACAAAGGGTCAGATATACAAATTGTTTAAACCTGTGACAGCAAGAGGGGTTGGTGAGTTTGATCCTAAGGTATTGCAGGTGGTATGTCTAACCAAAGTCATATAAGACAAGGATGGAAATATAAGAACTGTTTGAACTTGTAGCAACAATAAATAAGTAGAAAAAGAAAAAAAAAGAGAATGCAAGTACACCGCCTTATGTAGATGTGGAAGCAGTTACGGCCAGCATACAAACTATAGAAAGAAAAGAATAAAAATATTACTGTAACCTATATATGTACTAATGAATGTTGAAGTTTTATTTAAGAGGAGAAGGTGACCTGATCGTTTTCAGCCATTTCTCATGCACCCAGAGGAGTATCCAACCGGTAAAAGAAGAGCAGTAGCCTGTGGGGGAAGTGGCTGAGACCAGTGGAACAGGTAAGTATGGTATCATTCGTGTACATATATAGTAAAATCCAAAAAATTAAACAATAAAATCAAGAAAGTAACGTCAGAAATGGAGAAAAACCTGTCCGCACATTAGTATTTGCCAGCAGGAAAGCGGACAGAGACAAGGTAACCCCAGGGTATTTCTTTCAGTTACCATATAAGAAGTATTTGTTCCTAGTAATGCCCCTAGTAAAGATGAGCTCGGAAATGTTTGATGGACCATGTACAGACCCTTAATACGGGATGAGAAGGATTGAATGAATACTTCACATGACCTAGAAGCCTGTTAAACTTTTTTGTGTTTTTTTGTCTCTTGCAGAAATAGAAAACTCTCCATCTGGATAAGACCACTGGTAAACACTAATTTGGCAAATGGGAGGTGGCTGTCTCTGTGCAAATGGACGGGCTCAATAAGGCATTGACTATCAGGGTTCAGACTTCTTTGCAAAATTGGAAAGTTCACAGTAGCTAATCTTAGATAGTGTGCTATTGAACATCACAAGAATAGTGTTAGGCGGAGAGAACAACAGGTGGAGAAGTTGAGGTCGGTAAGTATACTGCACATACAGGAAAGATCCATCAGTCCAAACCCCAGATCCCAAATGGTCAATAATATGTTACACTTGTAGGAAGGAAGGGCATTTTGCCAGAGATTGTAGGAGTAGTAGGACACATAGTCAATATAGATCCCCTAGACAGTAAACACAAGCCACATTATTAAACACATAGACGGGACCAAGGACATATAGTAAGGAATCACGAGCCATATAGAAAACACAGATTCGGCTAATGGGAAGAACAGAATAAATGCAACTTACTAATGTTACAGATGTAGCCACCTTTATCTTGACTGGCTGAGGCGTTTGTCCCGATCGAGCATACGCAGCGTACTGGGGCGTAGGGAGGCGCGCCTAGTCACAGAGAGGCTATCTAATCGCACGGAGACAGACGTTTGGCGTTACCTTTATGTGTAATACCTACGATCATCCACCAGATGTCGCTTTTTACAATCACCACTGCGCATGCGTGTGGGCTCCCGTAAAATATAATACTGAAATACTGTATACTGTATAGTAAGGACTACTTTACTAGTGCGTCTCGTTACGCTGAATCCCGCAGACAAAGCAACATAAAACCAGTAGTGTACACTGACGCAAATGGACGTGTTAGAAGTTCATTATTGCCTAATGATATTAGGAATATTGTACAGTATGTTAGCATCCTAATCCCGTAGCCATTATGGCTTAATCAAAACTAATGGATTTATTCATCTGTCTGCGGCGAAGTGGTGAAGTGTTCTGCTTCCTATACTCAGAGTCCCGTGTTCGATTCCTAAAGTACTGTACAGTATGAACGCATGTTAGTTTTTTCCAGACACTTTATAATTTTTTTTATTCACATAAATCAGGGCAAAGCTGCAGGAGCAGATGTACTGTTAAGGTTATATGCACCATACGGTACACATACAATTCTGTAGCAGGGCAGACTCAATCGAAATGGCTGCTGCCTGTGACTCCTTGCCCCATGAGTTTTACAGGCCATGGGGCAATGCTGAAGGAGCATCACAATCCCCTAGCTAAAATACACTGGGATAAGCGAGGTCTATGCACATTACGTTACACCGAGCTCGATCGCATAGCAACCTGACAAAATGGCCACCGACCGTGAACCCCCAGCACGTGGCAGCGCTCGGATATGGAGTGAAAGATGGCATGAGTTTTACAGGCCAAGGGGCAATGCTGAAGGAGCGTCACAATCCCCTAGCTAAAATACACCAGGATAAGCGAGGTCTATGCACATTACGTTACACGAGCTCGATCGCATTGCAACCTGACAAAATGGCCGCCGACCGTTAACTCCCAGCACGTGGCAGCGCTCGGATATGGAGTGAGAGATGGCATGAGTTTTACAGTCCAAGGGGAAATGCTGAAGGAGCATCACAATCCCCTAGCTAAAATACACTGGGATAAGCGAGGTCTATGCACATTACGTTACACCGAGCTCGATCGCATAGCAACCTGACAAAATGGCCACCGACCGTGAACCCCCAGCACGTGGCAGCGCTCGGATATGGAGTGAAAGATGGCATGAGTTTTACAGGCCAAGGGGCAATGCTGAAGGAGCGTCACAATCCCCTAGCTAAAATACACCGGGATAAGCGAGGTCTATGCACATTACGTTACACTGAGCTCGATCGCATAGCAACCTGACAAAATGGCCGCTGACCGTTAACTCCCAGCACGTGGCAGCGCTCGGATATGGAGTGAGAGATGGCATGAGTTTTACAGGCCAAGGGGCAATGCTGAAGGAGCGTCACAATCCCCTAGCTAAAATACACCGGGATAAGCGAGGTCTATGCACATTACGTTACACCGAGCTCGATCGCATAGCAACCTGACAAAATGGCCGCCGACCGTGAACCCCCAGCACGTGGCAGCGCTCGGATATGGAGTGAAAGATGGCATGAGTTTTACAGCCCAAGAGGCAATGCTGAAGGAGCGTCACAATCCCCTAGCTAAAATACACCGGGATAAGCGAGGTCTATGCACATTACGTTACACCGAGCTCGATCACATAGCAACCTGACAAAATGGCCGCCGACCGTGAACCCCCAGCACGTGGCAGCGCTCGGATATGAAGTGAGAGATGGTATACGTTTTACAGGCCAAGGGGCAATGCACAGGGACATTACAGTAAGGATATTCATGTAAGTATATAAATAATTGTAAACAGTAAATGAAAGAATTACCGATCAAATACTGTATGAAGAAACTGTGTCAATGAGCTGGAACAGGTGAGGCTAGCAGAAGTTTTCAACTGCAGAAACAGAGAGCAAATTATCAGGAGATTTCTCAAAGGTCGGAGACTATCCACACAGCAAGTCTGATTACGAGAAAACAGCTTTGCAAAGTGGGTAGCGGGCAGTGACTGAGACGCTCTTTTATTCACTTTCAAACAAAGGGAATTCTTTCCACTGAAAGCATGCTCTGTGATTGGTGTAAGGATGAATGCGCCTATACTGGCACCAATCACAGAGCATACAGTTGCATTTAGCGTAAGAATCGCTCCTGCAGATGTACTCTGATTTATATGTAACTTGTGTGCAGCCTTCCATTGACTGTCTTACAATGAAAATAAAATAATACAGTATATTATTACAATAAAAAAAATAAAAAAAGGCACATCAGGTCTCGAACCCTGAACCCCCAGCGTGGGAGGTGGGAGCCTTCATCGCTATGCCACGACGCCTGATGAGAGATTCCCAATTTCATGTGTAAAAGTACAGCAAACAGCGCCCTGCTCCCTCCCCATTGGTGTTGGTTTATGCCTTAGGGGACTCGGATGCCTCCCGCTAGCCCATCGCCCTTCCCCCCTGGGAGCCTGCACAGATCATGCAGTGGACAGGGAGGGAATTCAGGTCCTGTGCAATACACAAACACCGAAGATCTACAGTACTGTTTTACTCACTCAGAATACACTCATTTCTACTCATTACCGCTGTGTAGTGGCATTTAGCGTAAAGAATCGCTCCTGCAGATCTACTCTGATTTATGTGAAACCTGTGTGCATCCTTCCATTGGATGTATTAGAGAGAAAAAAAACATATTAAAGTGAATGTCACGGGAACACATAAAAAAAAATAAGGTTGGCACTTCCTTCCCATTGGTGTTGGTTTATGCCGTAGGGGACTCGGACGCTCATATAATTGCATTTCAAAGGCACGGTATTTTCCATCGTCTCCCCCTACACCCATCGCCCTTCCCCCCTGGGAGCCTGCACAGATCATGCAGTAGACAGGGAGGGAATTCAGGTCCTGTGCAATACACAAACGCCGAAGATCTACAGTACTGTTTTGCTCAATTAGTTGCGTCAGAATACACTCATTTCTACTCATTGCAGCTGTGTAGTTGCATTTAGCATAAAGAATCGCTCCTGCAGATGTACTCTGATTTATATGTAACTTGTGTGCAGCCTTCCATTGACTGTCTTACAATGAAAATAAAATAATACAGTATATTATTACAATAAAAATAAAAAAAAATAAAAAAAAATTGGCACTTCAGGTCTCGAACCCTGGACCCCCAGCGTGGGAGGTGGGAGCCTTCATCGCTAGCCCACGACGCCCGATGAGAGATTCCCAATTTCATGTGTAAAAGTACAGCAAACAGCGCCCTGCCCCCTCCCCATTGGTGTTGGTTTATGCCTTAGGGGACTCGGACGCTCGTATTTGTAAAGCAATGTATTTTCCACCGCCTCCCGCTAGCCCACCATTCCCATTATGCCTTAGGGAACTCAAACGCTCATGTACTGTACATGTATTTTAAAAGCACGGTGTTTATACATTGTACTGTACATTCTTCAAACAATTCTACACAATTAGTTGCGTCTCCATACTGTAGGTCACCATCTTTTTCCACCGCCTCCTGTTACGCCTACAGTATTAACATTACAGTCATCACTGACCAATTGCCAGAGCTGTAGATCAATCCGCCGCTATACTGTATGATCAAAAGTACTGGATTAGTGGAGCATTAGCCACCCAGTGGTGGAGATGTGTAATGCATGCTGAGTATCTAGAACCGCCTCATCGCGCCTGCCTGTGATTAAACTCAGCTATCGCCTTAGCGTGACTAAATGTCCGTCTAGGCGGAGAATCGGTCAAGATAAAGGTGGCTGCATCTGTACATTTCGCTGTTCTAGATGCATGTCCATCACAGGTAGAGAAAATTAACTCACAGATACCGGGTTCCCTATGAACTTAGGATGGACAGGACACTGGATTGATGGCTGGGATAGTCCCAGTAGAGATAAGACACACAGAAATGTTTTTTTTTAAGGGGAGTAGACCAAGTAGAGAATCACTTCCCCATAGTGCCCAATCCAGTTGTCAAATTTTTATAAAATCTTCTTCACCTCTACAAAACTCATCTGTCACCAACCTTTATTCTGTTTCTCTACAGTTTCCTCTTCATCTTTTGCATTCACACAGGGTGGTACAATACATGGACCCAAGTACAGTTCAAACTTCACATGCCTAGGTCCTTCAGAGTTCTGTCCGAACCCAGTAAATCTCAACAGCACGATGACACCAGTATTACTGCAGTGTGCCTTGTCATGCACAAAGGGTGGAGAATGGGAATACTGGTGAAGGGAAATTTTGTATAGACACTGATATGCCTGTTGGTGAATGACAAACCTGACATTTTTTTTTTTCATTTTCTTCTTCTTTCTCTCTAGAGATGTTTCCTTTTTTCTTTTTTTTTTCTTTTTGAGTTATGCTCATGGTACTCTACATTGCAAACACACGATAGTTAAATTAAGATACAAAAAATTTGTGTTCTCTGCAGGAAGAGGCAGTCTGGAGGACAAAGGGGTATGGCCAGGAGTCCTCAGGACTGTGGGCAGGTGGACACGGTAAGCCAGTAGCCCCCAGAGCATACTTTCCAAGTCTAGCTGAGGTGGCACACGGTCTGACTCCTCTTGGCTAAGAGGGTAGGTACAGGCTGATGAGAGCCTACTGGTGTGCGCCAGGATTCTATTCTCATGCAGGTAAGAGAGCAATGACCTGTCTTACTTGCTTGAGGAAGAATATTGGTAAAGCAATACCAACAGAGCCATCCCATATCCCTCCTGCAGACAGATCTTTTCAGGAAATACAAATCGACTTCGTACAGTTAACACCCTTTAGGAATTATTGTTATGTATTGGTGTGCACTGATGTTTTCTCAAACTGGGTAGAGGCATTTTCTGCCGCCACGGATGCTGCTGTGTTTACCGCAAAGAAAAAATTGCGCAGAAATTTGTGTGTAGATAATGGTACCCCTAGAAGTAGGAGCGAAGCTTGAAATTGTACTATTGTGATCATAGATACTGCTACAAGTATTATGTAGCTTCGGAACCACTCCCAGATCTTCACTCAATGAATCACCCTCTTCGAAATTTGTTTTTATTTTGGTTTTGGTATTTATGTCTTTTTGGTTGTTTTTGAAAGACAACCTCATGTCATGATTGATCCGCACAATGATCAGAAATACACCAATGAGGTGACAGTACAGTGCCTTGTTGAGATGAGCCAGCATTTGAGAACTTGACAAAGAACTTGAAACTGTTGATTGCTGGTATGCCGAATGCTAACTGTCTTGATTGTGAACCAAGAGACTGTGTGATTGTCCTTACGCTCAGGTTGTCTAATAGACAGGTGGGTAGGACCATACCAAGATTTGTTGACAGCACTAAAGGTCGCCGAAAGAAAGACTTGGGTCCACTCGTCCCACTGCAAGGAGGTCGCTGACCCAGAGAGAACTCGTGACAAAGTAGTTTATTGCTCACATTCATCGAGTTTGTGTGTTTGAAGTTAACTGTGTGTTCCAAGTGAACTGTATGTTCAAAGAGCAAGGTGGAGAGCAAAGTGAACTGTGTGTTCCAAGTGAATTGTGTTTTCGAAGAGCAAGGCAAAGAGACCGCAAAAGTATCACCAGAGACTCTGTTCCGTGAAGACTGAGAGGCGGCACTGTTGGACACTACCTGAGCGTACTAAAGGACTGCAGAAAGACCAGTCATTATAATTGATTTGTTATGAACAAGAGTTATTTTGTTCTAGTTCTCTTTTCTCTCTTTCCCGCTGACAAACATTTTCTTTCAGGATATTCTATTTTTGCTAGGTTTTTTTTATGAGGAGTCGAGTGTGGGACTGGAACTGGTTCTGTAGGAAGGAGTGATTTCCTTATAGGATCCCAGTATTAGCCGATCAGTTTGTTACAGTAGAGAAAAATCAAAGGTCTAGTAGTTATGGAGTTCAGAGGTAATCAGGAACAGTCAGACAATGGCTATTCACACACTGCAGATAAAGAGCTCACTAACATATGTGGAAGAAAGGTTTATGAGTGGCTCTCCCCGAACTCCAAAGGTCTATGTTATTTAGGAAGGACACTACTTATAACCCTTGTTCAATGATTAAACAGACCTAGCATATGTTCCAGAAATGGAAACAATGTTCAGAAAATGATAGGAATATATACATCATGAAAATTTTATATGTCACTGTCACAATTTATTTGTGTCTTTTTCATCTACCCAGCAGAACCTCAGTAGAATCCAAACATCAGTGTACAAAGATGTAGGTACATGTATGTGTGAAATGTTCGTCGCAAATCAGACATTATAGGCCAAAGCACTGTCCCAGCATACTCTATAGGTTGAATGTTGTCCCACACCCAACCAGTGGTCCCGTAACCGCCGAGTGCATATAGAGGATGTCTCGTCCTCCTCCCTGTCTTCCCCAAATATAGTCAAGTGTCTGATTTGCGAAATGTATACATACTTGTGTCTAGGTCACCGATTATGGTATGAAATAATTTTTTCTTATGTTAATAATTGATGGCAGTTATTGTTTACTGCCAAAGGGTGGACTGTCAAAGTCAACAATATTACATAAAGAGAACATACAAACTACACACATTTAAGTTGCTATACTTGCAAATACGCGCAGCGAGCACAGCAATATATGGTAACACACGCATTTACACGGACATGCCACAGAGATGAATTCAACACTTATTTCATACAGTACATAATTATAATAATATCAAGCGCCAGACATAATGATGTTTTAGAAGTATATATATTGAATTAATGTCATGTATGTGTATTATTTGAACGAAACCAGATACACAGGTCATGTTTACTATTAAAACAACCAGCTTAATGTGTAGATTAATTTGATACTTATTATGAAGTTGTAGGACATTGCAGCGGATAATTATGATTGAATGTATAAAAGCTAAAATCACTTATATTTGAACAATAGAAGTTCCAAACAGGAAACTCAGGCCAGCCCCTTTGGACGTCCCCAAGGGCTGAGCATGTTCAGCACATACAAAGAGAATAGTGACTCATCATGAACCCCTCCCCCCAGAAACTAGTTAACACATTTTGCTGGTCACACAGGAAGGTAGTTCCTGTTTTTGGTCTCAGAATTGCTGATCGGTCCCAGACGATGGAGGTCTTGCATGATTTTACAGAGAGAGAGAGAGAGAGAGAGTCATATGGAGGGACAAATTTATATAACTTAAGGATAATGGTATTGTATCGCTGGCATGTAACTGAAATTGTATGTAATTGTATGTAACTTTATGTATTAACTGCTTACTGTATGAGTTGTAACTATAGGTATACTGTACTTTGTAATATATATTGAATCCATATCCTTTTTAATAACAAATATATACATCAATGAGCTTTGGAACTCAGATAATGTGTGGGTGTATTGTTTTCTCTTATGGGATGCAGTGTTTTGCGATGTACAGCGCACTTTTATCGTATATGGTAATAAGATGCGACTTGGCGTCTGCAATATATATTAGAGCGGGCATTTTAAATATTTGTGAGAAATCAATTTGGCATTCTTACCATGCCCTCACCCTCCATGTAACTCCCCTTCAGTGTCCCTGCCCTCACCCGCCATGAAACTCCCCGTCAGCGTCCCTGCCCTCACCCTTCATGTAGCTCCCCCCTCAGTGTGCACTCACTCTCCCACTAACTCTCCCCTCAGCATCCCTGCCCTCGCCCTCCCTGTAACTCCCACGGCCACTACTATCAGTCACCTCGACGCCAGCACTGCACTGGTCACTGCTAGTGCTTGACCTACTCTCCCTGCTACATAGGGCATGTGGTGGGAAACTAGAGTGGCATGGGAGAGCTGAGCTGCTAATTTTGATGTTATGTGTTCAAATAGTCGCCACCTCCAGGGGTAGTGTATATTTGCCATGCAAGTGTGCGATCGCATGTGTAGGCCGAGCTGCTAAAATCAACTGTGTGCAGTCTCTGCGCAGCTCAGGACTTACTCCTACAGTGCGGTCACATCAGGCTGATCGGGGCCGGAGCTGACATCAGAGACCCTCCCTAAAAACGCTTGGGGAAACCTGCGATTTTCCGGACACTCCATGTAAACGGTCAGTTACCACCCATAAACGGACTGTTCCTGTCAATCACCTTGCAAACGCCCGTGCCAATGGATTTTTCGCATCATCACCTCGCTGACCAGAGATGCCCTTTGTTGCTGTCCAATGCGCGTGCGCAGTTAATACCTGATTGCCCGCTGTGCGAAAACATACAGCAGTGATCAGATCTGAATGATTAGTGTGGATCTGGCCTTCTCAATGTATTTCAGGCGGATCTGGCCTTTAGCGATTCAGCAATTTAGGGGCGCCAAATTGAGATTATATCTTGCCCCCCCAACCTAAAAATGTTCTGACGCCCCTGCATACTGTATATTTGATACATATCAGTGGCTGGGATTGGGAGGCAGGAGCTGATAGACGTCACTGTGTGTGAGCCAAGAACGGAGGGAGCTGCTGTGCTTAAGCATGCACAGCCAGCAGCTCTCCCCCAGATATTCATACTGTAGCTCTCTGCTCTCTGGTGCAGATGCATCAGCTACAGTGCACTTGCGGTCGCGATCCCGGCTTTTACTCCATCTCAAAAATAAAAGAATTGTCTCATTAGGGGGGTTTCCAGGCACTCGGAAATCCCCACCCGCAAGTGCTACTGATGAGGGCACAGCCACATATGTAATCTGTGAGGGAGGGTCCTGGGTGACAAAGCTGCTAGCAGGAGGGTGGCCGTGTCACTAATATACTAAGCACAGTCAGTACCTCACTCCTGCTGCCATTGCCCCCTGCTGCTTGCTGTACAGTACACAGACCCGCAGCAAACAATCCCCTCATGTGATATGACCGCCTATGCACGGCAGCGTATGGCCTTATCACAGATTGCATTGCTTTTAATTGTGTGCTACAGGGCTTTTGTAGTCCTGTAGGACACACAGTAAGAGAGCCCATGTGGCTGCAGCTGCCACTGACAGTCGAAGTCAGAGTGCAGCTGCAGCAGCACACACTGGATTACCAGGGCCCTTTTGCAATGGAGTAGGCCCGCTGTACTCAGCGATATCACAGTCCGGGTGGCATCTGGCACTCTGCCCCCCATGCCAGCTAGCCACTGAAGTGGACTGACTGAGGGTTGTAGGTGGGAGAGCCCTGAGATGGGTGCTGTGGGCTTGTTGTGGAGGGAAGGCATTAGTAATGGTGGGGACACTGAGCTGGAGAAGGTGCAGACAGTGGATGGGAGCACTGACCTGCTTCTGTTTTCTCCCTTCACCCGCGCACTCGCGCTCACAACAGCCTCTTGTGCAGCCCTTGGTGCATCATCTACCACCCTCGATCCCCAGCTCCATTATCTCTGGGATCAGTTTCCAGTCAGTGGGTCCGGCACGGGGAACTCTGGACTTACAGGGCTTTTCCTCCCAGCTTTCATGGCAAAGCCACGCACCCCACACCCGCCCACTTCCAGAACCAGGGTACCGCAGGACGTCCCTCCTCCGGTCCCGCAGTCCCAGCTAAAACAAATAGCCACCTCATTATCCATGGACGCCGGGTACTGAGTGGGTCCCGACAACATAGGCTGCAGCCGCGGATAATATGTGCGACTAGGCCATGCCTCCTTGTCATAGTCCGCTTCCCCCTGTCCTCCTGGTGACTGACAGATGACATCACCAGGAGGCGGAGCTTAAACACACACAGCACTAAGAGGCGGAGCTTAATTACAGTGGACGGGGCTTAATCCCGGAATTTTACTATAGAGTGTGGCACTACACTGAGTCTCTCATTTTTTATTGATACAGGGCCTCTATAACCACTTGCACTGACAGCAGCTGGCAGTATCAGGATGCTGGCACCAAAGGGGGTTAATGGATTCAGTCTCCCCACTGTTACTGTATCTCAGAAGCAGCACAAACACCACGGGCACTAGGACCTGCGAAAGTGAAACAGCAGTGTCCGGAGAGCAGGAGGACAGCTGTGTGGCAGTTGGTTGACCCCTGAACCAGGGGGTCTAGAGAGCAGAAACTGAAAAGAGGGGAGTAACCTCCTGAGGTGATTGTGAGGAGAGTTGGGAGATGATCTCTGTGAGGAGTGGAGGAGGAGCGCTGTCGAGAGAACCTGACAGGAAAAATAGGATTTTAATTACCTACCGGTAAATCCTTTTCTCGTAGTCCGTAGAGGATGCTGGGGTCCATTTTAGTACCATGGGGTATAGACGGTTCCGCAGGAGCCTTCGGCACTTTAAGACTTTTCAACAGTGTGAACTGGCTCCTCCCTCTATGCCCCTCCTCCAGACCTCAGTATAGGAACTGTGCCCGAGGAGATGGACAGCTTCGAGAGAAGAATTTACATTAAACTAGTGGCGAGATTCACACCAGCTCACACCATACAAAATATGCCGCCTATCATGGCTTTCAACATAACCCATGCTAACGTGCATGCATAACGCAACAGTAACAGCTGTGAACATCTTAACACATGAGAACCTGTGTAAAAAGATAAAATGTAATTCTGCAGGAAAAATGAGCACTGGGCGGGCGCCCAGCATTTTTTACGGACTACGAGAAAAGGATTTACCGGTAGGTAATTAAAATCCTATTTTCTCTTACGTGCTAGAGGATGCTGGGGTCCATTTTAATACCATGGGGATGTACCAAAGCTCCCAGTACGGGCGGGAAAGTGCTAATGTTCCTGTAGAACTGACTGACCAAACTGAAGGTCGACAGCAGCCAAGGTGTCAAACCTGTAAAACTTAGCAAACGTGTTTGCCCCTGACCAAGTAGCTGCTCGGCAAATTTGCAACGCCGAGACACCCCGGGCAGCCGCCAAGGAAGAACCCACTTTCCTTGTAGAGTGGGCCTTTACCAAACTCGGTAACGGCAATCCTGCCATGGAATAAGCGTGCTGAATGGTACCTCTGATCCAGCGCGCAATAGTTTGCTTAGAAGCAGGACCCCCAATCTTGTTGGGGTCATAGAGAACAAACAAAAATTCTGTTTTCCTTATCCGAGCCGTTCTTGCAACATAAGTCCTCAATGCTCTGACGACATCCAAGGACTTTGAAATGGCTGAGGTGTCAGAAGCCACTGGCACCACCACAGGTTGGTTGATATGGAAATAAGACACAACCTTTGGAAGAAAATGCTGACACGTCCGCAGTTCAGCTCTATCTTCATGAAAAATCAAATAAGGACTCTTGTGTGACAGAGTCCCTAATTCAGACACACGTCTGCCTGAGGCCAAAGCCAACAGCATGACCAGTTTCCAAGTGAGAAACTTCAACTCTACCTCTTGTAGAGGCTCAAACCAGTCCGATTTAAGGAACTGCAACACCACATTAAGATCCCATGGCGCCGCAGGAGGCACAAAGGGAGGTTGGATGCGCAGAACCCCCTTCATGAACATCTGGACCTCAGGAAGGGAAGCCAACTGTTTCTGAAAAAAAATGGACAAGGCCGAAATTTGGACCTTGATAGTCCCTAATCTCAAGCCAGCATCCACACCCGCCTGTAGAAATAAGAGAAGACGTCCTAATTTAAACTCCACCGCAGGAGACTTCTTGGATTCACACCAAGATACATATTTTCTCCAAATACAATGGTAATGTTTGGACGTTACCCCTTTCCTGGACAGAATAAGTGTGGGAATGACTTCATTGGGAATACCCTTACGGGTTAGGATCTGGCGCTCAACAGCCATGCCATCAAACGCAGCCGCTGCAAGTCCTGATAAACAAACAGCCCCTGCTGAAGCAGGTCCTCACGAAGAGGAAGAGGCTGAGGATCTTCCAGTAATAACTCCTGAAGATCTGGATACCAAGCCCTCCTTGGCCAGTCTTGAGCAATGAGAATTGCTCGAACCCTTGTTCTTCTGATGATCTTGAGAACTTTTGGTATTAGTGGAAGTGGAGGGAATAGATACACTGACTGAAACACCCACTGGGTCACCAGTGCATCCACTGTTATTGCTTGTGGGTCTCTTGACCTGGAACAATATTTCTGAAGCTTCTTGTTGAGACGCGATGTCATCATATCTATTTGAGGAATGCCCCAATGATCTGCTACCTCTGCAAAGACTTCGGGGTGGAGGCCCCATTCTCCTAGATGGAGATCGTGTCTGCTGAGGAAGTCTGCTTCCCAGTTGTCCACTCCCGGAATGAAAATTGCCGACAGAGCTCTTGCATGTCTTTCTGCCCAGAGGAGTATCTTTGTCACCACTGCCATTGCCGCTCTGCTTTTTGTTCCGCCCTGGCGGTTTATGTAAGCTACTGCTGTTACATTTTCTGACTGGATCTGTATGGGACGACCTGTCTGGGATTCCAGAATGTTTATGTGAAGGAGTACTTCTTGACTTGATCATCGTCCTTGGAAGCTTTTCCCTTGCGTGACTGCTCCCCAACCTCAGAGGCTTGCATCTGTGGTCACCAGGATCCAAGTCTCAATCCCGAACCTGCGTCCCTCCAGGAGGTGAAAACTTTGAAGCCACCACAAGAGTGAAATTCTAGCTTTTCTTGACAGGATTATCCTCCGGTGCATGTATAGGTGCAATCCGGACCACTTGTCCAGTAGGTCCCATTGGAACACCCTGGCGTGGAATCGGCCAAATTGTAGAGCCTCGTAGGCCGCTACCATCTTCCCAGCAGGCGGATGCACTGATGAATCGATACGCGTGCTGGTTTTAAAACTTGTTTGACTATCCTCTGGATTTTCAGAGCCTTTTCCAGTGGTAGGAATACTTTCTATGCTTCCGTGCCCAATATCATTCCCAGAAATGATAACCTCCTTGTGGGTTCCAATTGTGATTTTGGAAGGTTTATAATCCAACCGTGCAGTTGAAGCACTGCCAGGGAAAGTGCAATGTTCTGCACTAGTTTCTCCCTGGATCTCGATTTTATGAGGAGATTGTCCAAGCATGGGATGACTTTGACTCCTTTTTTGCGAAGAAGAACCATCATCTCCACCATCACTTTGGTGAATATTCTCGGAGCCGTGGAGAGCCCGAAAGGCAATGTTTGGAACTGGTAGTGGCAGTTCTGCACTGCAAACCTCAGGTATGTCTGATGCGGCCGGTAGATGGGAACATGTAAATAAGCATCTTTGATGTCCATCGATACCAGAAATTCCTTTTCCTCCAAGCTGGAGATCACCGTTCTCAGGGATTCCAGCTTGAATTTGAACCTTTTCAAATAAAGGTTCAGAGTCTTTAGGTTTAACATCGGTCTGACCGAGGCATCCGGTTTCGGCACTACAAACAGGCTTGAATAAAACCATTTTTCCAGTTGTGACACAAGAACTAAGGAAATTACGTTGTCTTGACATAATTTCTGTATTGCGTTCAGCACTATTTCTCTGTCCTGAACAGAAGCTGGTAAGGCTGATTTAAAAAATCGGCATGGTGAAGGTCCTGAAATTCCAATTTGTACCGTTGCGATACTATCTGCAATACCCAAGGATCCAGATCTGAGTGAACCCAGACCTGGCTGAAAGGCAGTAGATGTGCCCCCACCCGATCGTACTCCAGCATGGGAGCCCCAGCGTCATGCTGAGGTTTTAGCAGAAGTAGCTGTTGACTTCTACTCCTGCGAACCTGATGGTGTTGTAGATTTTTTACCTATTCCTCAACCTCTTCCTGCGAAGAAGGGGGTACCCTTTGCCTTTTTGGACTTATTGGTCCGAAAGGATTGCATCGTATGAGAATGAAATCCTTTCCTAGGTGGAGCAGCTGCGGAAGGCAGAAATGCTGATTTGCCTGATGTAGTTGTTGAAATCATGGCATCCAGCTTGTCTCCAAAGAGGGCTTCTCCATTGTAAGGAAGCGCCTCAATATTCTTTTTTTTTTCCTGATTCCGCATCAGCATTCCATTGGCGGATCCACAGCGCCCTACAGGCTGAAATCGGCATAGTGGAGGATCTTGAACTCAGCAACCCAATATCCTTCATAGCTTCAACTAAGTAACCTGCAGCATTTTTGATATGGCCGAGAGTTAGGACTATTTCATCCCTGTCAACTGTGTCTATGTTAACAAGCAAGTTGTCAGACCAGTTTTCCACAGCATTACCTACCCACGCACAAGCAATAGTGGGCCTGAGCACCGTTCCGTTAGCCGTATATATAGATTTTAGGGTTGTTTCTAATTTAAGGTCAGCTGGATCTTTTGAAGAGGCTGAACCAGGGGCAGGCAAAACTATTTTCTTAGACAGCCGAGAAACTGAGGTGTCTATCATTGGGGTGTCTTCCATTTGTGCCTGTATTCCTCAGGGAAAGGGTACGCTACATATATCCTTCTGGGAATGGTAAATTTCTTCTCTGGGTTAGCCCAGAATTCTTCAAAGAACGCATTCAAATCCTTTGAAGGAGGAAAAGTCACAACCTTTATTTAATTTAAAATAATCCTTTTCCTCAGGGACCAATGTTGTTTCAGGAAAAAGGAAAAACAGACAGCGCTAATAGATTTCTTTAATAAAATGCTTTTATTCATTAATTTTATCTAGATTTTTCTTTAGCTAAAATAGCCCTTTTCCCCTACCTATAAATCTAATTCCACATATCACTTGTATATATTTTATTAAAATTCAAGCCAATAAAACAATAATACATCAATAATATATATAATATAATACAATAGCTCTGCTCTGTATACTTGATTTTTCAATACACCACTGAGACAATTGGATACAAATGCAACAAACTGTTTCCTTCCAATTCTGTAGAGGTCTCCAGCCTCTAAATTGATATTAGATTGCTCATTCAGCTTAAGGTGGAAGCTTTTTTTTAGATTGTTGCTTTATTAAAAAACAGCTGTTACAATTCCTTATTTATTGGTCAGGGTGTATAATTAATAACGACAAATGTAAGCAACCGTGCGCACCCTCTTGGTAACCGGGTGAAAAAAGATGGCAGATTTAAATACCACAATATTACACTATTCCCTTTTTCTGCTGGGATTTCTAGTGTTTTAGTCCAAATACAGTCTCAACAGATGGACTCAAATGTCAATAATCTTGTTCCTCTAATCTTGATTTTCTCCTTTCTCCCGATGGGAAACCAATTCCATATGGACCCAAAAAAAATTTGAAAAGAGAGGAGAATATAGAGTAGTATTGTTTTTATTCAATAATTTCACAAAAGTATTATTAAATATTTCCCACAAAAATTATAATAATGGTAAAAACTGAGTCTCATATACAGTATCCACCACAGACTAGGCTAGAATGCGTACCGGATTTCGTGGGGTGTCATGCAATGTCCACCCAAAAAGGCATATTAATACACCAAGGATTCCCCTCGATCGCTCGGCGGCTTCTTCAGTCGGATATCCGAGCGTTTACAGGCGGAGAAACGCGTCTCATTGTTTTTACCCACCTATGATCAGCATACCACGAGTCTACCTCAACACGCTATGAAGAATTCTAAAGGATCTCCGGATAAGGCTCATGAAAAGGTATCTGAGCACCAGAGCCGGGAGTGAGTAAAGAATTTTGACCCAGGAGGAAAGTGGTAATATATAACATGGCCATGTTTTAAAATATCAGCTGAACTTTTATCATCGCTATAAGCAAAAGCAATTGCATATATCTTTGCATGTCAATCTATAAGCAATTAATTGGCTGCTGCCATATACTGAACCAGTTCTGAATATCAGCTGAGCTGCATGAACTTTTACTATTGCCTTGAGGAAAGCATGTTTATTTCCCTGTAGATCAATTTATGAACAACTAACCCACTACTGATGTGTATTAAATCAGCGACACTTTCTAAATAAAAAGGAGCAGCTATCAAAATCATATACTAATTCATCTGGAAGTTCTAAGTGTTGTGGTCAGTAGAGTGTGGATCTGGGAACTTAATTATACACCCTGACCAATAAATAAGGAATTGTAACAGCTGTTTTTTAATATAGCAACAATCTAAAAAAAAGCTTCCACCTTAAGCTGAATGAGCAATCTAATATCAATTTAGAGGCTGGAGACCTCTACAGAATTGGAAGGAAACAGTTTGTTGCATTTGTATCCAATTGTCTCAGTGGTGTATTGAAAAATCAAGTATACAGAGCAGAGCTATTGTATTATATTATATATATTATTGATGTATTATTGTTTTATTGGCTTGAATTTTAATAAAATATATACAAGTGATATGTGGAATTAGATTTATAGGTAGGGGAAAAGGGCTATTTTAGCTAAAGAAAAATCTAGATAAAATTAATGAATAAAAGCATTTTATTAAAGAAATCTATTAGCGCTGTCTGCTTTTCCTTTTTTTTGAGCATATTGTACTGAGGGGGTAGAGAAGTCCCCCTATCTACAGTGAGCTGCTTGCAGATTTCTTTGATTACTTGTTTGATTGATCCTTTGGAAACGGTATAGCATAAACATACGTATTAATTATTAATTGTCAACTAGCGCTAAGGGGCCACTTTATTGTGTCTTTTGTCTGTTGTTTCAGGAAACTCCAACACTTCCTTTATAGCAACTATCATACATTGTATGCTTTTGGCTAATTTGGGGTCTACCCCTCTCAAATCCCCAGTGTCGACGTCAGAGTCGGAATCTGTGTCTGTGTCCCCTTGCATTATCTGGGCCAGGGACCTTTTCTGGAAACTTGAGGGGTCCCGTCTGGATGACGTGGAGGTATCAGCAAATAGTACATCCTCCACTGACTTTCTCCAGTATTTTGTCTGTTGTTCAGACTCAGAGAATTTTCTAGAAAACTTTGACATATTACTTTGTAATTTTCTCACCCACTCTGGCTCCTTCTGTGAAGGAAGGGCCACCACATTACACTCCTGCGTATCTAAAATGGCTTCCTCAGGGGAAGAGCTCTCTCCATTGTCTGACATGTCACAAACGTGGCACTTTCACACCACAATCACCCAGGGGAGCTATCGGTGACAGACCCACACTAAAATCTGTCTGAGAAACGCAGAGAGATTTGCCAGTTCACACACTGCGCCGTATATGAAGATAATTGTATATGTATATTTATTATACAATACCTTCAGCGCTTTATTTCAATATTAGGCACGCTCACCTAATGTAATAAACAGTCCCCCCCTCTCTATAACACCCTGGTACTTGTTTCAGCATTGTTATGAGGAGGAACAGTGTCTGTCAGCTTTTCTCTGTGACCCTGCAGGAGAAACTGTCAGAGTGAGTGTCTGGCAACTCTGAGGAGAAGCCCCGCCTTCCTGCCTCAGCTACAATGATTTTTATACTGGCTGGGGTTTGTAAATCAGAGGCTATACATGTATTTACTGTTTTGCCAGTGAGAGTGTGGATTTTCCATGCAGCTCAGGGCACCCCTCTCCGCGCCCTGCACCCTGTGTGTGTTTTGAGATGCATGCTCGCGCAGCTTCAGCCGCTGCGCTGTACCTTTTTTGCCTCCAACGATAACCGGAGGACCCCTCTCTGCAGGACTCCGTTAATATACTCACCAGCCTTTTGACTTCTGGCTGTTAGGGGGTGGCGGCAGTGCTGTGGGAATGAATGCTGGCCAGGCTTGGGCTGTGTTCAGCACCCTTCAGGAGCTAATGGTGTCCTGTCAGCGGAAGCAGAGCCATTGAACTAATTGAGAAGTTGGTTCCTACTTCCCCCCCTAAGTCCCACGAAGCAGGGAAGCTGTTGCCAGCAGCTTCCCTGTACAAAAACCTAACAGTCTTTTTCTAGCAGAACTCTGTAGAGCTCTACTGGTGTGCATCCAGTCTCCCGGGCACATTTTCTAAACTGAGGTCTGGAGGAGGGGCATAGAGGGGGGAGTCACTTCACACTGTTGAAAAGTCTTAAAGAGCCGAAGGCTCCTGCGGAACCGTCTATACCCCATGGTACTAAAATGGACCCCTGCATTCTCTAGGACGTAAGAGAAAGGCTGCATGGTGGAGAAGCTGCCCCAGGTCGTGGTGGGCATGCTAGGGGAGAAGCAGTGTGAGCCGCACAGGGCACAGAGAGAGAAGGCTGATCTGTACAGAGTCCAGCCGGGAATAGTGATGGTGCCACGCGGTAGGGACAGAGCCCCAGCTAGAACAGTGGGGGTCATTCCGAGTTGATCGCACGCTGCCGATTTTCACAGCTCAGCGATCAGGTTACTACTGCGCATGCGTATGCACCGCAATGCGCACGCGCGTCGTATGGGTACAAACGGCATTGTTGCTGTGCAATGCTTCTAGCGACGAATCCATTCGCACAGCTGATCGCAAGGAGATTGACAGAAAGAGGGCGTTTATGGGTGTCAACTGACCGTTTTCTGGGAGTGGTAGGGAAAACGCAGGTGTGTCCAGGCGTTTGCAGGGCGGGCGTCTGATGTCAATTCCGGGACCGGACAGGCTGAAGTGATCGCAAAGGCTGAGTAAGTTCAGATCTACACAGAAACTGCAAAAAACTTTTTCGTTCCGCTCGGCTGCACATGTGATCGCACTCTTGCTAAGCGAAAATACACTCCCCCGTGGGCGGCAACTATACATTTGCACGGCTGCAAAAAGTAACTAGCGAGCGATCAACTCGGAATGAGGGCCAGTGTGCGGAACACACACAACCGCAGACAGTGGCCAGGATTGAGACAGTGACCAGAGATTGTGAGGAGATTCAGTCATTTGGGTAGCAGGGTGAGTGGCCAGTGACAGTACCCGCCATTACCAGGTACTAGCTCCCCTCACTTCACCTCTCATCAGCCAGAGCCAGTTATACATAAAGTGTCCGCAAAGGAAAGGAACTGCATGAGCTATTGCTGTACAATGCTTTCTGAATGACTTTCATAACTTGCCTGCATATGATAAGCTAAAACCTGCAACTCTTGCTACTGCTCTGCCTCTGCTTACTTAATCACTTCAACAAACTCTTAATAGGCAGCGGATTCTATTTGTGAGGAACTTTAACCGTGTTTATACCTTTTATCATGCCCTATAAGAGCCTGTAGTGGACAGAACACTGGGGGTCATTCCGAGTTGATCGCTCGCTAGCAACTTTTTGCTGTGATGGGAATGTATTGTCGCTTTGCAAGTGTGCGAACGCTTTTGCAGCCGATGGCACAAAAAAGTGTTTTGCAGTTTCTGAGTAGCTCTGGACTTACTCAGCCACTGCGATCACTTCAGTCTTTTTGGTCTCGGACTTGACGTCAGACGCCCGCCCTGCAAATGCCTGGACACGCCTGCGTTTTTCCAAACACTCCCAGAAAATGGTCAGTTGCCACCCATAAACGCCCTCTTTCTGTCAATCACCTTGCGATCGGCTGTGCAAATGTATTCTTCATTAAATCCATCGCCCAGCACCGATCCTCTTTGTACCCGTACGACGCACCTGCACATTGCGGTTCATACGCATGTGCAGTTTTGCCGATATTTAACCTGATCGCAGAGCTGCAAAAAGTTGCTAGCGAGCGATCAACTCGGAATGCCCCCCACTAACTGGTATATAAAAGGGCCACAGGTATAGTGACTTAGTAATAGAGACTTTGGGGGTCATTCCGACCCATTCGCACGCAGCGGTTTGTTGCTGCAGTGCGAACGGGTCTGGAATGCGCATGCACGCCGGCTGCACTGCGCATGCGCGACGATGCCCGGCGACAGGGGTCGCCGGGTTGCGTCGCGGTTTTACGAAGAAAGTGGTTGCAGAGTCGACCGCAAGAAGATTGACAGAAAGAAGGTGTACTTTGCATCACCGGACCGTTGGAGACCGTTTTCGGGGAGTGGAGAAGAAAACGCAGGCGTGTCCAGGAGAACGGAGGGCGGATGTCTAACGTCAAAGCCTGCCCCAGCATCGCTGAGATCGTCGCACAGGGTAAGATGTCCAGGGCTAGTCTTGTTTTACTTGAATTTTTTTTAGCTTATCAGGGCTGCGATCGCAGCCCTGCTAAGCTAAAATACACTCCCCCATAGGCGTGTACTAGTTGATCGCAGCAGCAGCAAAAAGTTGCTGGCTGCGATCAACTCGGAATGACCACCCTTAAACAGGAGCCAGTGGATAATTTAGGGTATTATAGTATTTCAATAATTATGGGGAGTATGTTCTATTTGCATTCATGTGATTTGCATGTTCTGCCACTTTACCAAAACCGTGTTCTTTACTATCTTCTATTACAGTGTATCTTCTGCTGTTATATATATGCCACTGTGTGTTGCATCTTGCATTGTTATATTCTTTTGTGTGTTGCACCCTGCCATTTAACCTAGTTAAACCCATAGAGGTGACCAGTGCTTTCCTGCAAAATTAACATCTAGGGGTGTATTCAATAGCCATTGGAAGCTGCCGTCTTGTCGCAAAGACGACAGCTTCCGCCAGATTTCGGTCAGAAAGGGTTCCGACCTATTCAAAAAGTACAGTTTTTTTTCCAACAAGTCGGGCATTCCCGACTTGTCTGAAAACACGTGGTTCGGCGGAATAGCCGCCGATCTCCATGCTTCTGTCGGAACCGGGGCCAAATCCGACAGGTTTTGGCCCCCTTTCACGACAATCTCAATCCGACTTTAAAAAAGTTGGATTGAGGTGAGGAGACGGGAAGCGGTGCAGTGGGCTGCGGGGATGAGAGGTGCCTTGACGGCCGTCACCCGGCCAGGCACCTCTCTCCCTGCAGCGCGGCACTGGGCAGCCGTGATGTGCGGCTCCAGCAGCTACCTGTGTTCTCCCACACGGGGAGCTGCTGACAGCCGCACGGACATCGCCCAAATCCGACAGTCAGATTAGACTCAAGGGCAACAGTCGGATTTGAACACTCTATTGAATAGGGGTTGTCGGATCCATTCCAACAAATGCATGTCGGAATGGATCTGACTGTTATTGAATATAGTATACCCCCTAGTCACCGTCCAAATGTGTGATGATTTTGGGGGGTTTCTTGGGTGTCCTGACCCTTCTGCCTGAAGCCGGTAGGTGAGATCTGGAGGAAGCCGATATCGTTGTGGAAACAGGTATGGCCAACATCAGCACCGACTTCCCTACCAACATACAGTGTTATTAGTTACTTTTGCATTATACGTGCCCCCCCAAATCCACACTAGAAGGGCACCGATGCTGGAAGGGACAGGTCTGGAGCTGCAGACTGCAGCAGAAGGAAATTTGTTTTTCCTGTCTACAGCAGCATGGACATCTGTGGATGCTGTGGGCCTATTTTTGGAGAGTGAGCCTGGAGCTACGGCTCCATCAGCCCCATTGTTATCCGGTCCAGCTCACAGAAAAAATGTAGGGTAAAGGGTTTACCTTAAAAACCTATTTGCAGTGTTTATCTTATGGAACATGGCGCTATGCCATCCACGCTCTTTAAAACAGCACAGCTGGTGACAATAATTGCTTAAGTATCAAACTTGACCGGGCCTTTGGTCACTCAGTTTTACTCACCCTGCACTTGGCTCTCCAGCAGCATCCCGCTGCTTACACTATGCAGCGCTGCTTGCACCGCCCTGCTTCCTATGGCTGACACTCGTCCTCAGCTCCTTCTCTGCTCATTACTCACCATGTGTCCAGCACCTCCTGTCTCCACACACAGCTCCACCTTCTTCGTCTCACAGGGCTCTTCTGTTCCCAGGCTACCCTTCCCAATCAGCATCCAAACCATGTCATCAAACCAGTGTTCTTGCTGTGCCAACGCTTTTCCCTCCTGCTGCTGCGGTCTTGTAAGTTACTCTTAAAGGGGCACTCATACCATTTTCCGGGGTACCACATTTTCATATTTCACTCTTATAATGTAGTGAAAATTATGCAAACCAAACAGAACTTGTCTCTTTTATTTCCTAGGGGCCCATTTATTATTACAAATTTGTGTCAAATTCCCTGATAACACTCTTTCTCTAACGTCCTAAGTGGATGCTGGGGACTCCGTAAGGACCATGGGGATTAGCGGCTCCGCAGGAGACTGGGCACAACTAAAGAAAGCTTTAGGACTACCTGGTGTGCACTGGCTCCTCCCACTAAGACCCTCCTCCAGACCTCAGTTAGATTCTTGTGCCCGGCTGAGCTGGATGCACACTAGGGGCTCTCCTGAGCTCCTATAAAGAAAGTATATTTTAGGTTTTTTATTTTACAGTGAGATCTGCTGGCAACAGACTCACTGCAGCGAGGGACTAAGGGGAGAAGAAGCGAACCTACCTAACTGGTGGTAGCTTGGGCTTCTTAGGCTACTGGACACCATTAGCTCCAGAGGGATCGACCGCATGGAACCGACCATTGATGTTCGGTCCCGGAGCCGCGCCGCCGGCCCCCTTACAGAGCCAGAAGCAAGAAGAGTCCGGAAAATCGGCGGCAGAAGACATCAGTCTTCACCAAGGTAGCGCACAGCACTGCAGCTGTGCGCCATTGCTCCTCATACACACTTCACACTCCGGTCACTGAGGGTGCAGGGCGCTGGGGCGCCCTGAGCAGCAATAAAAACACCTTGGCTGGCAAATATATCACAAAATATAGCCCCAGAGGCTATATATGTGATGAATACCCCTGCCAGAATCCATAAAAAAGCGGGAGAAAAGTCCGCGAAAAAGGGGCGAAGCTATCTCCCTCAGCACACTGGCGCAATTTTCTCTTCACAGTGCAGCTGGAAGACAGCTCCCCAGGCTCTCCCCTGTAGTTTTCAGGCTCAAAGGGTTAAAAAGAGAGGGGGGGCACAAAATTTAGGCGCAATATTGTTTATACAAGCAGCTATTGGGGGAAAAATCACTCAGTTATAGTGTTAATCCCTGCATTATATAGCGCTCTGGTGTGTGCTGGCATACTCTCTCTCTGTCTCCCCAAAGGACTTTGTGGGGTCCTGTCCTCAGTCAGAGCATTCCCTGTGTGTGTGCTGTGTGTCGGTACGGCTGTGTCGACATGTGGGATGAGGAAGGTTACGTGGAGGTGGAACAGAGGCCGATAAATGGGATGTCGCCCCCTGTGGGGCCGACACCAGAGTGGATGGATAGGTGGAAGGTATTAACCGACAATGTCAACTCCTTACATAGAAGGCTGGATGACGTAAAAAACAGCGGTGGGACAGGCGGCTTCTCAGCCCGCGCCTGCCCAGGCGTCTCAAAGGCCATCAGGGGCTCAAAAAAGCGCCCGTTACCTCAGATGGCAGACACAGATGTCGACACGGAGTCTGACTCCAGTGTCGACGAGGTTGAGACATATACACAATCCACTAGGAACATCCGTTACATGATCTCGGCAATGAAAAATGTGTTACGCATTTCTGACATGAACCCAAGTACCACATAAAAGGGGTTTTATTTTTGGGGAGAAAAAGCAGCCAGTGTTTTGTTCCCCCATCAGATGAATGAATGAAGTGTGTAAAGTAGCGTGGGTTCCCCCGATAAGAAACTGGTAATTTCAAAAAAGTTACTGATGGCGTACCCTTTCCCGCCAGAGGATAGGTCACGTTGGGAGATATCCCTTAGGGTGGATAAGACGCTCACACGTTTGTCAAAAAAGGTGGCACTGCCGTCTTAGGATACGGCCACCTTGAAGGAGCCTGCTGATAAAAAGCAGGAGGCTATCCTGAAGTCTGTATATACACACTCAGGTTATATACTGAGACCTGCAATTGCCTCAGCATAAATAGTGCTGCTGCAGCGTGGTCTGATACCCAGTCAGATAATATTAATACTCTAAGACAGGGATAATAGTTTGCTAACATAGAGCATATTAAAAGACGTCGTCTTAGATATAAAGGATGCACAGAGGGATATTTGCCGGCTGGCATCCAGAATTAATGCAATGTCCATTCTGCCAGGAGGGTATTAGAAACCCGGCAGTGGACAGGTGATGCTGCCTATAAAAGGCACATGGAGATTCTGCCTTATAAGGGTGAGGAATTGTTTGGGGATGGTCTCTGGGACCTCGTATCCACAGCAACAGCTGGGAAGAAATTTTTTTACCTCAGGTTTCCTCACAGCCTAAGAAAGCACTGTATTTTCAGGTACAGTCCTTTCGGCTTCAGAAAAGCAAGCGGGTCAGAGGCGCTTCCTTTCTGCACAGAGACAAGGGAAGAAGGAAAAAGCTGCTCCAGCAGCCAGTTCCCAGGATCAAAAATCTTCCCCCGCTTCCTCTGAGTCCACCGCATGACGTTGGGGCTCCACAGGTGCGCGTCTCGGGAACTTCAGGGACCAGTGGGCTTGCCCACAGGTGGATCCCTAGGTTCTGCAAATAGTATCACAAGGATACAGGCTGGAGTTCGAGGCGACTCCCCCTCGCCGTTACCTCACATCAGCCTTGCCTGCTGCCCTCGGAGAAAGGTAGTACTGGCGGCAATTCACAAGCTGTACTTCCAGCAGGTGAAATCAAGGTACCCCTCCTTCAACAAGGCCGGGGTTACTATCCCAAAATGTTGTGGTACCGAAACCAGACGGTTCGGTGAGACCCATTCTAAAATTGAATGCCTTGAACACTTGAACCTTCGTATTTAAGTTTAAAATGGAATCGCTCAGGGCGATTATTGCAAGCCTGGAGAATTTCATGGTATCACTGGACATCAAGGATGCTTACCTGCATGTCCCTATTTACCCTCTTCACCAGGAGTACCTCAAAATTGTGGTACAGGATTGTCATTACCAATTCCAGACGTTGCCGTTGGTCGGTCCCCGGCACAGAGGTATTTACCAAGGTAATGGCCGAAATAATTATCCCGTACTTGGACGATCTCCTTATAAAGGCGAGGTCCAGGGAGCAGTTGTTCGGCGGAGTAGCACTATCTTGGGAAGTGCTACAACAGCACGGCTGGATTCTGAATATTCCAAAGTCACAGCTGGTTCCTACGACGCGTCTACTGTTCCTGGGTATGGTTCTGGACACAGAACAGGATAAAAAGGGTTTCTCCCGGAGGAGAAGTCCAAGGAGTTGTCGTCTCTAGACAGAGACCTCCTAATACGTATACAGGTGTCGGTGCATCAATGCACGCGAGCCCTGGGAAGGATGGTAGCTTCTTACGAAGAAATTCCATTCGCCAGGTCCCATGCAAGGATTTTCCAGTGGGATCTGTTGGACAAGTGGTCCGGGTCGCATCTTCAGATGCATCGGCGGATAACCCTGTCTCCAAGGGCCAGGGTGTCGCTGTTGTGGTGGCTGCAGAGTGCTCATCTTCTAGGGGGCCGCAGATTCGGCATACAGGACTGGGTCCTGGTGACCACGGATGCCAGCCTTCAAGGCTGGGGGGCAGTCACACAGGGAAGAAACTTCCAAGGCTATGGAAAAGTCAGGAGACTTCCCTACACATAAATATTCTGGAACTAAGGGCCATTTACAATGCCCTAAGTCAGGCTAGACCCCTGCTTCAACACTGGCCGGTGCTGATCCAGTCAGACAACATCACGGCGGTCGCTCATGTAAACCGACAGGGCGGCACAAGAAGCAGGATGGCGATGGCAGAAGCCACAAGGATTCTCCAATGGGCGGAAAATCATGTGTTAGCACTGTCAGCAGTGTTCATTCCCGGAGTGGACAACTGAGAAGCAGACTTTCTCAGAAGACACGACCTTCACCCGGGAGAGTGGGGACTTCATCCAGAAGTTTTCCAAATGATTGTACACCGTTGGGAAAGGCCACAGGTGGACATGATGGCGTCCCGCCTCAACAAAAAGCTACAAAGATATTGCGCCAGGTCAAGGGACCCTCAGGCGATAGCTGTGGACGCTCTGGTAACACCGTGGGTGTACCAGTCGGTGTATGTGTTCCCTTCTCTGCCTCTCTTACCCAGGGTAATGAGAATAATAAGAAGGAGAGGAGTAAGAACTATACTCATTGTTCCGGGTTGGCCAAGAAGAGCTTGGTAACCAGAACATCAAGAAATGATCTCAGAGGACCCATGGCCTCTGCCGCTCAGACAGGACCTGCTGCAGCAGGGGGCCTGTCTGTTCCAAGACGTACCGCGGCTGCATTTGACGGCATGGCGGTTGAACGCCGGATCCTGAAGGAAAAGGGCATTCCGGAGGAAGTTATCCCTACGCTATTTAAAAATAGGAAAGAAGTGAACGCAAACCATTATCACCGCATATGGTGGAAATATGTTGCGTGCTGTGAGGCCAGGAAGGCCCCAAAGGAGAAATTTCAGCTAGGTCGATTTCTGCACTTCCTACAGTCAGAGGTGACTATGGGCCTAAAATTGGGTTCCATGAAGGTCCAGATTTCGGCTCTATCGATTTTCTTCCAAAATAGAACTGGCTTCACTGCCTGAAGTTCGGACTTTTTGTTAAGGGAGTGCTGCATAGTCAGCCCCCGTTTGTGCCTCCAGTGGCACCGTGGGATCTCAACGTAGTGTTGGATTTCCTGAAGTCGCATTGAGTTGAGCCACTTAAATCCGTGGAGCTACAATACCTCATGTGGAAAGTGGTCATGCTGTGGGCCTTGGCGTCGGCCAGGCGTGTATCAGAATTGGCGGTTTTTGTCATGCAAAAGCCCTTATCTGTATTTGATATGGATAAGGCGGAATTGAGGACTCGTTCCCAATTCCTTCCTAAGGTGGTATCCGTTTTTCATGTGAACCAACCTATTGTGGTGCCTGCGGCTACTTGGGACTTGGAGGATTCCAAGTTTTCTGGACGTAGTCAGGGCCCTGAAAAATATATGTTTCCAGGACGGCTGGAGTCAGAAAGACTGACTCGCTATTTATCCTGTATGCACCCAACAAGCTGGGTGCTCCTGCTTCTAAGCAGACTATTGCTCGCTGGATCTGTAGCACGATTCAACTTGCACATTCTGCGGCTGGACTGCCGCACCCTAAATCTGTAAAAGCCCATTCCACGAGGAAAGTGGGCTCTTCTTGGGCAGCTGCCCGAGGGGTCTCGGCTTTACAACTTTGCCGAGCTGTTACTTGGTCGGGGTCAAACACTCTTGCAAGAGTCTACAAGTTTGATACCCTGGCTGAGGAGGACCTAGAGTTTGCTCATTCGGTGCTGCAGAGTCATCCGCACTCTCCCGCCCGTTTGGGAGCTTTGGTATAATCCCCATGGTCCTTACGGAGTCCCCAGCATCCACTTAGGACGTTAGAGAAAATAAGATTTTACTCACTGGTAAATCTATTTCTCGTAGTCCGTAGTGGATGCTGGGCGCCCTTCCCAAGAGCGGATTGTCTGCAATACTTGTATATAGTTATTGCCTAACTAAAGGGTTATTGTTGAGCCATCTGTTGAGAGGCTCAGTTGTTATCATACTGTTAACTGGGTATTGTATCACGAGTTATACGGTGTGATTGGTTTGGCTGGTATGAGTCTTACCCGGGATTCAAAATCCTTCCTATTTGTGTCAGCTCTTCCGGGCACGGTATCCTAACTGAGGTCTGGAGGAGGGTCTTAGTGGGAGGAGCCAGTGCACACCAGGTAGTCCTAAAGCTTTCTTTAGTTGTGCCCAGTCTCCTGCGGAGCCGCTAATCCCCATGGTCCTTACGGAGTCCCCAGCATCCACTACGGACTACGAGAAATAGATTTACCGGTGAGTAAAATCTTATTTTTTGGGGTATGGACGCAAATATATAATATCACCCTAATGTATGACAGGAGGACCGCATCAGATATCTCTGATACCTGCTGCAATCCCTCTATTCCCAACAGCAGCTACAGCCACAATAGATTTCTATGGGGGATACAACACTGTCAGATTTACCAAGCTCTGGAATGTGAAGCTGGATGATGGCATGAGCCTATAGCAGGGACGTGCAGTCAGGGGAGGCAGGGGAGGCAGTGCCTCCCCTGTCATTCCTGATTAAAATAATACAAAGAAGATACTTATGACACATAATCTGTGTCATAAGAATCTTCTTTATATTATGTGAATGTTTTTAGATGTTAAATGGGTGTTTAAATGCACTTGTGCGGCACCGAGAACGGTGCCTCCCACTGTGCATTCTAATCAGGCAGTGGTAGGGGCTGGGCAGTGGGCGGGGCCAAGGAAAGTGGCCGAAAAGACCATTGAAAAATGTCATGGAGCGGCACCTGTGTAAGTGCCGCAGCGCCCCTGTCCCTGTGATTGGGCATTAGATAGAGCACTGACAGTGACTGCATCCGGCTGTCACTGTCAGTGCTGGACAAGGGAAGAAGGAGCGGCAGCGTCTTGTAGGTAGAGATCGAGATCTCTCTCCTCCCTCCCTGCCTCCTGGCGAGCTGTCATGCTGCTGCTTGTCAGAACTGAGCAGTGAGCAGGCAGAAGGGAGAGGGAGCCGGGCGGCAGTATGCTTTGTAGTGACTGTGTCCCCCACAGCAGTGATGTCCTCTTTGTCAGCCACGGCATGCAGGGGAGTCCTGGAAACTCCTGTGCTCTCATACCAACAGGCAGAAAAGTTCCTCTCCCTGCATGCACGGACTTCTGCTATCAGGGATAGCAGAAACGGAAAGTAAAATGCTTTCCCTGTACTGGAGTTTCTCCCTCCCCCTATACAGGCTGAAGCACGGGAGTTCTCCTGTGTTCTGTTCAGGGCTCAGGGCTTGGTGATTTAACTCTATGAAACCAATGTTATACAAAGCAATTGCAAATGTGTATATTCTCAATGTGTATTTTACCAGAGCTATATAACAAACGAAATGGCTGCACTCAGAGACTGCTGAGTGTAAAGAAATTCTACTTTATTCTGCTGAGTGTAAAGAAATGCTACTTTATAAAGCAGCATTTCTTCACACTAAGCAGTCTCGGAGTGCCGCCATTTCGTTTGTTATATCGGATTCATTCCTCAGATGGCACCTGAGCATTATCACGTGGATTTCAAAGGGCAAGTGCAGGGACCTCATCTGTCTATATATATAATATATATATATATATATATATATATATATATATATATATAAAATTACGGCTGCCCCGTGTTCCCACTTCCTCTGTGTGTGTGTGTGTCCTAATGTCCCCACAGCCAGCTGGGTCAGGTCAGATGGTGTCTGCCGGCACTGTCAGCAGTGGATTACAGAGTTGTTTGCTACTTGTCTATAGGTCCCCAGTGTCCCCGCACCCTACCTGAATCCTCTCGTTACACTGCATCATCGCCGGGTGTCCAGGTGAGCGCTGGTCAGGGGTCCAGGTGAGCAGGGAGTGCCATGGAGAGGAGGATCATGGATCCATGAAAGGACTTTCTGGCAGCGGGGATCAGTACAGTCACTGGGAGTCCCGCGGGCTGAGAGGGATTGCTGTAAATGCAGTACGCTGCTGCTTGGCAGCGTGAGATAGGCAGGTCTGCAGGCACAGTGACCCCTGCTGAGTCTGCCCACCTGACAGGGACCTTGCGGGGAAATAGCGGGGAGGGATCTGAAAAGATCCCTCACCTGCATAAGCTACCGCATCAGCGAACATTATGACTGCAGTGCCTCACCAGCTACTGACCTCACCGCACGCCACTGTAACAAACGAAATGGCTGCACTCAGAGACTGCTGAGTGTAAAGAAATTCTACTTTATTCTGCTGAGTGTAAAGAAATGCTGCTTTATTAATAAAGCAGCATTTCTTCACACTAAGCAGTCTCGGAGTGCCGCCATTTCGTTTGTTATATCGGATTCATTCCTCAGATGGCACCTGAGCATTATCACGTGGATTTCAAAGGGCAAGTGCAGGGACCTCATCTGTCTATATATATATATATATATATATATATATATATATATATATATATATATATAAAATTAGGGCTGCTCCCTAAAATTTCCCGAGCTGGTTTTCCATCCCAATCCGCCCCTGGCTGTATTATTCATATAAATGTCTCTGTCTATAAAATATATATACGTTCTAAAACTACATAGCATATATCTGGAAACCCCCTCTTAGAAATCCTGCATTGGCCCCTGCTCTGTCAGTGCACCGTGCTCCCCCGTCCTCTCTTTCCCCGTATGTCTCACGGTGTCTCCGCTGTCGACACAGTCAGTACACACCGACCCCTATGCTCCCCGTCTTACTTTACCCGTGTAACTATCTAGCTATCTATTCTGTCTGCCATACTGCGTAAAAAGGGGACACTGCTGTAATGTGTAAAAAGGGGACACTGTCTGCCGTACTGTGTAAAAAGGGGGACGCTGGCTGCCGTACTGTGTATAAAGGGGGACGCTGTGTGCCGTACTGTGTAAAAAGGGGACGCGGTCTGCTGTAATGTGTAAAAAGGGGCCGCTGTCTGCCATAATATGTAAAAAGGGGGACTGGCTGCCGTAATGTGTAAAAATGGGACGCTGTCTGCCGTAATGTGTAAAAAGGGGGCCTGTCTGCCGTAATGTGTAAAAGGAGCTCTACCTGGTGTAGTGGTGCTATTGTGCAGTGTAATTTGAATAATGGAGACTACTGTGCACCGTTATATGAATTGGTATTATTTTGTAGCCACACCCCTTCCCCATGAAGCCATGCCCCTATATTTTTTGCGCGCGCCAACGGCGCGCACTGTCCCTCTTTACATAAGGTGGAGGGCGCCACTGCCATTTCGTGCACACAGCGCTAAAATGTCTAGTTACAGCACTGCCCCGTGTTCCCACTTCCTCTGTGTGTGTGTGTGTCCTAATGTCCCCACAGCCAGCTGGGTCAGGTCAGATGGTGTCTGCCGGCACTGTCAGCAATGGATTACAGAGTTGTTTGCTACTTGTCTATAGGTCCCCAGTGTCCCCGCACCCTACCTGGATCCTCTCGTTACACTGCATCATCGCCGGGTGTCCAGGTGAGCGCTGGTCAGGGGTCCAGGTGAGCAGGGAGTGCCATGGAGAGGAGGATCATGGATCCATGAAAGGACTTTCTGGCAGCGGGGATCAGTACAGTCACTGGGAGTCCCGCGGGCTGAGAGGGATTGCTGTAAATGCAGTACGCTGCTGCTTGGCAGCGTGAGATAGGCAGGTCTGCAGGCACAGTGACCCCTGCTGAGTTTGCCCACCTGACAGGGACCATGCGGGGAAATAGCGGGGAGGGATCTGAAAAGATCCCTCACCTGCACAAGCTGCCGCATCAGCGAACATTATGACTGCAGTGCCTCACCAGCTACTGACCTCACCGCACGCCACTGTAACAAACGAAATGGCTGCACTCAGAGACTGCTGAGTGTAAAGAAATTCTACTTTATTCTGCTGAGTGTAAAGAAATGCTGCTTTATTAATAAAGCAGCATTTCTTCACACTAAGCAGTCTCGGAGTGCCGCCATTTCGTTTGTTATATCGGATTCATTCCTCAGATGGCACCTGAGCATTATCACGTGGATATCAAAGGGCAAGTGCAGGGACCTCATCTGTCTATATATATATATATATATATAATATAATATATATATATATATATATATATACATACACGGTTTGATCCGGCACTCAAAATAAGGTCTCACGGATAGATTTGCTCTGGTGCCTTCCCTGGGTTTGTGACCCTGTAATAGCTTGCAAGAAAAGGCGGCACTCTCCAGGCTTTTTTTCAATTTTCCATAGCGTCCTTTATTCCTACGTTACGTTTCGGGCTCTCGCCCGTCGTCAGGGACAATCATACACATTGTGACATACAAAATTACAAACATTTATACCCTACAAAACATGTACACAAATTGCTAAACTCACTCACCTGCTCCACGCCGCTCGGTGCAGCCGGGTCCGCGCGCAGGAAACTGACGTCACTGGATCCCGACGTCACCAGGCGGCGCCGAGCCGGAGCTCCACTCATTTTCTGTTGCCCAGCAACCTGGCGATACAAAGAAAGATTTTTTATTATTACAAACATTTAAAACCATAATTAAATTAAAAACTGAGCATACTCTTTACCAACTGTGTGTCATGACTACATTGCACTCTATTGTAATACCTGTTAAACTTGATTATCTATAGATATATTTAATGCAGCACTACTTACTCATAATTCTTTTAGTTAATTGCTTGTGTCCCTTATACTATGGCGATCTGTTCACTGAAACATAGACCCATAGCTCATCAATAGTTTAGATATTACACATAGGTGCATATAGTGTCTTTATAAGTAACATTGTAACCCCAGAGTTTCGTTTAACCCTTTTGGGGCCAATGTGTTCAGCATAAATATCCATCTACATTCCTGCTTAAGCAAAATCTTTGCTCGATTCCCTCCTCTTGGTAGGGCAGGTATGTGGTCAATAATAATGCTTCTAAATGTGGCCATGCTATGCTTCGCCTTGGCGAAGTGTCTAGCAACCGGCTGGTCACTGGTGCCTGTTTCCAATGCCTGTCTTATTGCCATACGGTGCATTGCCATCCGTTCCCGAAACTGCCGCTGGCAATGCACCGTATGGCAATAAGACAGGCATTGGAAACAGGCACCAGTGACCAGCCGGTCACATACCTGCCCTACCAAGAGGAGGGAATCGAGCAAAGATTTTGCTTAAGCGGGAATGTAGATGGATATTTATGCTGAACACATTGGCCCCAAAAGGGTTAAACGAAACTCTGGGGTTACAATGTTACTTATAAAGACACTATATGCACCTATGTGTAATATCTAAACTATTGATGAGCTATGGGTCTATGTTTCAGTGAACAGATCGCCATAGTATAAGGGACACAAGCAATTAACTAAAAGAATTATGAGTAAGTAGTGCTGCATTAAATATATCTATAGATAATCAAGTTTAACAGGTATTACAATAGAGTGCAATGTAGTCATGACACACAGTTGGTAAAGAGTATGCTCAGTTTTTAATTTAATTATGGTTTTAAATGTTTGTAATAATAAAAAATCTTTCTTTTTATCGCCAGGTTGCTGGGCAACAGAAAATGAGTGGAGCTCCGGCTCGGCGCCGCCTGGTGACGTCGGGATCCAGTGACGTCAGTTTCCTGCGCGCGGACCCGGCTGCACCGAGCGGCGTGGAGCAGGTGAGTGAGTTTAGCAATTTGTGTACATGTTTTGTAGGGTATAAATGTTTGTAATTTTGTATGTCACAATGTGTATGATTGTCCCTGACGACGGGCGAGAGCCCGAAACGTAACGTAGGAATAAAGGACGCTATGGAAAATTGAAAAAAAGCCTGGAGAGTGCCGCCTTTTCTTGCAAGCTGTATATATATATATATATATATATATAGGCAGTGGACGCGGCACTCCTGGTGTCTGGATCAATAAAAACTCTTAGCAGGCAGATAGTAACAGACAACGTTTCAATGACGTTTAATATGTCATTTTCCTCAGGTCTAAAATAACAGTGGTACAGGTCTTACCTTATAAAGTGTGCATCACCCTGTGAAAAACGGCTCGCGGTCAGCGAAACGCCGCCCGCCCCCTCCAGCGTGCCGGAAGTGACGCTGCGCCACGTCACTTCCCCCGACCGTGCTCCCCATCACCATGGTAACAGACAACAAGAAACAGAGAAGGGCGGCTGCAGATAACAGATTGAACAGATCAGACAACGGAGTACCATACTAGCATTGAAACATGCCGCATTACACAATTCCATATATGTAACACTTCAAAAGTACATGCTTGTTAAAAACCATTAGGACTCAGATACAAGAAAATTAATGAAGCCAATGCCATAACTAGTAAGTTTAGATAAACTATACACATACCAGTAGAAATACTGGACATAACATGCAGAATAGTATTAGCAAGTATACAATACACCTATGTGAACTTATAGGAAACTATTGTATCCATGGGACTCATTTAATTCTCGTGGAAATACCGTATCTAGACGGTAGATCCACCGTGCTTCAAGCCTCAAAAGTTTGGCCCCACGATCCCCCCCACGGATAGATGCTGGCACGTGATCGATCATACGATATTTAAGTGTGGTTAGTGGATGACGATAGGAGGCAAAATGCCTGGCAACGGGCTGTTCACTATTACCCTTGGTAATGGCCAATTTGATTGCCGACCTGTGGGCTGCCATACGTTCCTTGAACATACATTGTGTCTTACCTATGTATGACAGCCCATAGGGGCATATCAATTGGTAAACCACAAAACGAGAAGTGCATGTTAATGTATGCAATATGTACAATGTTTTCCCAGAGTGGGGCTGCTGGAAGGTATCACCTGCAATCAAAAACCTGCATGTTGTGCAGGTACAGCGAATGCAACCCCTATGCCTACCCCTATTGGAATTAGTGGCAGTAGAATACTTGGTGACATCTGTTTTCACCAGAATGTCCTGGATGTTTTTACTGCGTTTATAGCAGGACAACAATTTAGTGTTACCTAACCGTAGCTCGGGGTCACTCTGTACGATGGGCCATAGTTGTTTAGATATTTGGTTAATACCTGTACTGGCTGAATGATATTGCATCACCCATGGCATAATAGGACCAGAGTTGCTGGCACTCTGAGGTGGGCCTATTAATGTGGCTCTATCAATATTTAATGCTTTTAGTTTAGCCTCCTGTAACAACTGCATGGGGTACCCACGTTTTCTAAATTGGGCAATCATCACATCCATTTGTGAACTGGCTGTTTCTGGATCAGATGTAATGCGTCTGATGCGCAAGAGCTGGGAAAACGGTAAGCCCCGTTTAAGGGGTTGGGGGTGAAAACTGCTGTAATGTAAAACATTATTTTTATCAGTAGGTTTACAGTAAAGAGAAGTTACTAAGCGATCTTGCTGGATAGAAATTTGAACATCTAGATAGTTGATAACCTGGTTGCTGATTGTGTACGTCAATTTGATAGGGTGTTGTTTGGCATTGTGCCTATGGCTGATCGCTTCAAGTTGAGACTGAGAGCCCTGCCAAATGAGTAAAAGATCATTGATGTAGCGGCAGTAAAACAATATACAAGCCACTACATCCTGATCTTAAAAAAATATTTGCTGTTCAATATCGAACATAAAAATGTTGGAATATGAAGGGGCCACAGAGGACCCCATGGCACACCCCTTCCGTTGTAAGTATATGTGCCCATCGTATAAGAAGACGTTTTTTTGTAACGTCATTTGTAACAGTTGCATACATAACTGAAGGTCAGGGCCCTGGTACTCAACATGATTGGCTAAATAATGCTCAACGGAAGCCAACCCCATTTCGTGTGGAATGACTGTATATAAATTTTGCACATCAATACTACATAACAACACTGGTGTCATTCCACACGAAATGGGGTTGGCTTCCGTTATGTATGCAACTGTTACAAATGACGTTACAAAAAAACGTCTTCTTATACGATGGGCACATATACTTACAACGGAAGGGGTGTGCCATGGGGTCCTCTGTGGCCCCTTCATATTCCAACATTTTTATGTTCGATATTGAACAGCAAATATTTTTTGAAGATCAGGATGTAGCGGCTTGTATATTGTTTTACTGCCGCTACATCGATGATCTTTTACTCATTTGGCAGGGCTCTCAGTCTCAACTTGAAGCGATCATCCATAGGCACAATGCCAAACAACACCCTATCAAATTGACGTACACAATCAGCAACCAGGTTATCAACTATCTAGATGTTCAAATTTCTATCCAGCAAGGTCGCTTAGTAACTTCTCTTTACTGTAAACCTACTGATAAAAATAATGTTTTACATTACAGCAGTTTTCACCCCCAACCCCTTAAACGGGGCTTACCGTTTTCCCAGCTCTTGCGCATCAGACGCATTACATCTGATCCAGAAACAGCCAGTTCACAAATGGATGTGATGATTGCCCAATTTAGAGAACGTGGGTACCCCATGCAGTTGTTACAGGAGGCTAAACTAAAAGCATTAAATATTGATAGAGCCACATTAATAGGCCCACCTCAGAGTGCCAGCAACTCTGGTCCTATTATGCCATGGGTGATGCAATATCATTCAGCCAGTACAGGTATTAACCAAATATCTAAACAACTATGGCCCATCGTACAGAGTGACCCCGAGCTACGGTTAGGTAACACTAAATTGTTGTCCTGCTATAAACGCAGTAAAAACATCCGGGACATTCTGGTGAAAACAGATGTCACCAAGTATTCTACTGCCACTAATTCCAATAGGGGTAGGCATAGGGGTTGCATTCGCTGTACCTGCACAACATGCAGGTTTTTGATTGCGGGTGATACCTTCCAGCATCCCCACTCTGGGAAAACATTGTACATATTGCATACATTAACATGCACTTCTCGTTTTGTGGTTTACCAATTGATATGCCCCTGTGGGCTGTCATACATAGGTATGACACAATGTATGTTCAAGGAACGTATGGCAGCCCACAGGTCGGCAATCAAATTGGCCATTACCAAGGGTACTAGTGAACAGCCCGTTGCCAGGCATTTTGCCTCCTATTGTCATCCACTAACCACACTTAAATATCGTATGATCGATCACGTGCCAGCATCTATCCGTGGGGGGGATCGTGGGGCCAAACTTTTGAGGCTTGAAGCACGGTGGATCTACCGTCTAGATACGGTATTTCCGCGAGGATTAAATGAGTCCCATGGATACAATAGTTTCCTATAAGTTCACATAGGTGTATTGTATACTTGCTAATACTATTCTGCATGTTATGTCCAGTATTTCTACAGGTATGTGTATAGTTTATCTAAACTTACTAGTTATGGCATTGGCTTCATTAATTTTCTTGTATCTGAGTCCTAATGGTTTTTAACAAGCATGTACTTTTGAAGTGTTACATATATGGAATTGTGTAATGCGGCATGTTTCAATGCTAGTATGGTACTCCGTTGTCTGATCTGTTCAATCTGTTATCTGCAGCCGCCCTTCTCTGTTTCTTGTTGTCTGTTACCATGGTGATGGGGAGCACAGTCGAGGGAAGTGACGTGGCGCAGCGTCACTTCCGGCACGCTGGAGGAGGCGGGCGGCGTCCCGCTGACCGCGAGCCGTTTTTCACAGGGTGATGCACACTTTATAAGGTAAGACCTGTACCACTGTTATTTTAGACCTGAGGAAAATGACATATTAAACGTCATTGAAACGTTGTCTGTTACTATCTGCCTGCTAAGAGTTTTTATTGATCCAGACACCAGGAGTGCCGCGTCCACTGCCTATATGCTTGATCTATCAAGGGGGCACCCGGTGCAGCAATTTATCCTAAAGGAGAGCCGGATCACATGGACATTATATATATATATAAATATATATATATATAAAATTAGTGCTGCTCCCTGAAATTTCCCGAGCTGGTTTTCCATCCCAATCCGCCCCTGGCTGTATTATTCATATAAATGTATGTGTCTATAAAATATATATACGTTCTAAAACTACATAGCATATATCTGGAAACCCCCTCTTAGAAATCCTGCATTGGCCCCTGCTCTGTCAGTGCACCACTGTGCTCCCCCGTCCTCTCTTTCCCCGTATGTCTCACGGTGTCTCCGCTGCCGACATAGTCAGTACACACCGACCCCTATGCTCCCCGTCTTACTTTACCCGTGTATCTAGCTATCTATTCTGTCTGCCATACTGCGTAAAAAGGGGACACTGCTGTAATGTGTAAAAAGGGGACACTGTCTGCCGTACTGTGTAAAAAGGGGGACGCTGGCTGCCATACTGTGTATAAAGGGGGACGCTGTGTGCCGTACTGTGTAAAAAGGGGACGCGGTCTGCTGTAATGTGTAAAAAGGGGCCGCTGTCTGCCATAATGTGTAAACAGGGGGACAGGCTGCCGTAATGTGTAAAAATGGGACGCTGTCTGCCGTAATGTGTAAAAAGGGGGCCTGTCTGCCGTAATCTGTAAAAGGGGCTCTACCTGGTGTAGTGGTGCTATTGTGCGGTGTAATTTGAATAATGGAGACTACTGTGCACCGTTATATGAATTGGTATTATTTTGTAGCCACACCCCTTCCCCATGAAGCCATGCCCCTATATTTTTTGCGCGCGCCAACGGCGCGCACTGTCCCTCTTTTACATAAGGTGGAGGGCGCCACTGCCATTTCTTGCACACAGCGCTAAAATGTCTAGTTACAGCACTGCCCCGTGTTCCCACTTCCTCTGTGTGTGTGTGTCCTAATGTCCCCACAGCCAGCTGGGTCAGGTCAGAGGGTGTCTGCCGGCACTGTCAGCAGTGGATTACAGAGTTGTTTGCTACTTGTCTATAGGTCCCCAGTGTCCCCGCACCCTACCTGGATCCTCTCGTTACACTGCATCATCGCCGGGTGTCCAGGTGAGCTCTGGTCAGGGGTCCAGGTGAGCAGGGAGTGCCATGGAGAGGAGGATCATGGATCCATGAAAGGACTTTCTGGCAGCGGGGATCAGTACAGTCACTGGGAGTCCCGCGGGCTGAGAGGGATTGCTGTAAATGCAGTACGCTGCTGCTTGGCAGCGTGAGATAGGCAGGTCTGCAGGCACAGTGACCCCTGCTGAGTCTGCCCACCTGACAGGGACCTTGCGGGGAAATAGCGGGGAGGGATCTGAAAAGATCCCTCACCTGCACAAGCTGCCGCATCAGCGAACATTATGACTGCAGTGCCTCACCAGCTACTGACCTCACGGCACGCCACTGGCCTATAGGCTACAGCTCGCAAACTTAGCTGGCACAGGGTTCCTTCAGAAGGGTTGGTATCGAAATACCGTCAGTTGGGATCATGATAGTCAGGCTCCCGACAGTGGAATCCCAACGCTCAAAGTGCTGGCGGATACTGGAAAGTATTTTAACCCTCACTGTACACCTAATCAAAACAGTACTCATCTTGGGCTTTAGTTGGCATTGTGGGCATCAGGATTCCAGTATCCCTTCGGAAACTTCCCCAGCAAAGGACGCGCACATGTACGGTCAACACACCTCATATGCGCAGTCCCGCTACCACTCTGAGCACATCGCAAGGATGGACTCCTTATGGAGACCCTATGCTCTGTCATACATTCCGGCGGAATAATCGCATACCGCAATGGATTTTGTTTGCTGATATTAATAAGATGTCAATTATTCATAAATAGACATCTGAAACCACTTGTGTAGACAATAACTCCTTGTGCAATATATGAAATGATCACATGAGGTTATGAGCAGGGTGTATCTAAAGGTCTGAGTGCCCCTGGCAAAGTAAATTTACCGCCCCAAATCTCCCTACCGGCTGATGCCAGCTCTTGCAATAATTGAATATTGATCTCACCAGGTCAGTATATGTTAGAACACTTGTGTTCTATAGGAGTTTTTATCCTAGTTTAAAATATTTCAGCTACCACTGTGGGAGGCTATGACCTGTATACGAGCATGCCTCATGCATTTCTGTGGCCAGGGAGCTCCTCCATGACGCTAATGTCCATATCACTTATAGCGGGGAAATCATTACCAATATATACTGGTTGTACTATGGTCACAAGACTTCATGTGGAATCCATGCTATAGCTGCTTCCTATGATGTAGCGTACACCACACAAATCAACATACAGTACGTACCAATGTAAACACACTATTGTACATGACAGGTGCAAGCTCACAGCTCTACAGAAAATGCTACCTTCCATACACTTCTGTGTGCACATAAATCACCAGATAGGCTGCTGTCAGGAGCGTCATCTCTAGCTCAGCACCGACTTCCACTTAGCAAATATTCAATTCAATGTCAATAATGTGCTTACTGTTGTGCCTTACATCTCACTCTCTACACACACAGATGTGTACTCAGTCACCTAACATTTCTGCACCATATACTGTAGTGCAAGACACTTGACAACTTAAGATGTTTTGCCAGGAATAGCGATTCCTATTTTGTCCTACATTTTATGTCTTATTTGCATAGTAGCCGCATACAGAGCCATTTACAATGTGCCATGTACAGTAGACTAGTACTTACGGTATTGCAGTTGGATAAAGATAAATGGCACGAGGCATGGCACAGTGATGGTATGGGACCTGTCGCATACAGAAGATACATGCAATGCCAGTGCCAGTAGTCAGTGTACTTTTTGTTTCATTATTGATGCAAATAAGACACCATTTTGTGAAAAAGTCTCTAGCAGGTCGCTTGGTGCAGCTAAGTTGCAAAGTTTCTGGTGTACCCAGGCATAGGCAAACGCAGGGGGGGTGGGGTGGGGTGGGGTGTTCTGGTTGCCCGGAAACCCCCCTTTTATTAGCCAGCAGTTCAAATGATGACAACAATATCATATAATACAATTACTAGAGCTGAGCCACAAAATGCAGTTTGAGGGAGAGAGCAGTGTATGCACCTTTAGTCTGCAGTATACATTATTAAGGTAGCGGCTTCTTCTACCAATTTTGCTGTGTGTGTGGATCTGAGTCCTCAATCAGTGCACTGGACTAGAGAGCAGCTGCCAGGAAGAAGTGACAGGAGCCTTAACATGAGTCTTTGCTACAGACCATCTATGGTGTTAATTATTAATTCTGTATTCCATATACCATCTAGTGTTTAAAAAGACTAATGTGCACAAATATGTTCCAGGGTCAGTACTAGTTTCTTCTACTGCTCTCTCAGACTCCCACACTTGTGCCAATGCTCTGCAGAGCAAGAGATTGTGGATTGCATTTGGAAACCCCCCTCTAGAAATCCTGCGTTTGCCACTGCCAGGGGTGTGTCAAGGAGTCTAAGTGCCCCTGGCAAAGTGCCCCTGATTCCACAAACACAGCTTGCTTGTTATTAAAAATAATTTTAATAAAAATAATAAGTTAAATTTTATTCCCTCAAAAAACACCCACTTGTCATTACCCTCCTAACATCGCCCCCCTCATCGTTACCCTCCTCACATCACCAACCTCACCATTACCCTCCTCATGTCACCCCCTCATCATTCATTACCCATCTCACATCAACACCCCCCCCTCACCCCTCAGCCATCAATACCAGATAGGGTTGTAGTGTTGGGCTGCCGGAAGAGGGTCAGGCCAGTGCCGTAACTAGACATTTTAGCGCTGTGTGCAAAAAAGGCATTGGCTCCCCCCTTATGTAATATAAGGGCAGTGCGTGCCACAGGCGCACGCAAAAAATATAGGGGCATGGCTTCATAGGGAAGGGGTGTGGCCACAAAATAATACCAATTCATATTACGGTGCACAGTAGTCTCCATTATCCAAATTACGCCACACAGTAGTGCCACTACACCATGTAGAGCCCCTTTTACACATTACGGCGGACAGATTCACCTTTTTACACATTACGGCAGACAGTGTCCCCTTTTTACATATTACGGCAGACAGCATCCCTTTTTTACACATTACGGCAGACAGAGTCCCCCTTTTACACATTACAGCAGACAGCGCCGCCCTTTTTACACATTACGGCAGACAGCGTCCCCCTTTTTACACATTACGGCAGACAGCGCCCCCCTTTTCTCTTACGTCCTAGAGGATGCTGGGGTCCACTTTAGTACCATGGGGTATAGACGGGTCCACCAGGAGCTATTGGCACTTTAAGAGTTTGAGAGTGTGGGCTGGCTCCTCCCTCTATGCCCCTCCTACCAGACTCAGTTTAGAAAATGTGCCCGGAGGAGCCAGTCACAGCTAGGGGAGCTCTACAGAGCTTTCCTGGAAAAGTTTAATTTTAGAGTTTATTATTTTACAGGGAGGCTGCTGGCAACAGCCTCCCTTCAGCGAGAGACTAAAGGGGGAAACAGTGTCCGCCCTGCGGGGACTGAGCCACTGTCTCCGCTGACAGGACACTGAGCTCCAGAGGGGTCGGATCGCTCCCCACCATAGGAAATCGCTCGCCCCAGCAGCATGCTGCAAACCCCTTACAGAGCTGAAGAAGTGGTGAGTGAGACACCGACCCCCCTAGCAAGCGGGGGGGCCGGTGTGAAGATGGCGGCAGTGGGGAGGGAGCGCAGTATTAACTGCACTCCTGTGAAGGCTCAGCGGTACATGGTGCGGCGCTGTGAGGGGCGCCCTGGGCCAGCGCTTACCCCCCACACTGGTCCAGAAGCCTGTCGGGGTCCCCGGATCTCAGCCAGCACAAATACCTCAGGCCAGTATAATCCATGAAGAGCGAGAAGACAGCGCCATTATGGGAAGGAGCTTCTCCTCAGAGCGGACCCAGCAGCGTTTCAGCACCATTTTCCTGCCTGCACAGCGCTGAGAGGAAGAACAGGTCCCTCCACAGCAACTCCAGCTATCTGTACATGGTACCAGGGGGTTGTAGAAGGGAGGGGAGGCTGTAATACAACTGTGTATCCTATTAAGGTGCACAGTCAGTGCTGACAAGGGGTCTCCCTTTGCTAAAAGCGCTGTGTGTGGGTTGGCTCCAATCTCTGTGTTTCTCTTGCCATTCTTGGGGGGGGGGGGGACTCTGTCTGTCCTCACCTGTGTGTGTGTAGAGTGTTTGGTGGTCTCCTTTAGCTATGTCCAGGGACACTGTGTCATATGCTGCAGAGGATTTATCCTCCCAGGATGATCCCATTCCATGTAATCAGGGTTGCACTGGTTTAGCACAGATACCAGCAAGGGAGCCTGAGTGGTTTTCCTCTATGAAATCTTGGATTTCTCAGATTTCTGACAGGGTTGCAAGTAATGAATCTGCAACCCAGGTATTACAGAGCTCTATGGCAGTATGGCTGGTTTCTGGTACCTCAGGATGCTCCGCTATATACCCCCATAAGCGTGCGCTTGTGCAGGTCACACAAGACGACACTGACACCGATTCTGACACCACAGACGGTGATGGGGATGTGTTGCAGGGGTAAAGTGGTCGGCTACCTTACTTGAGTATTTGGATACGATGGATAGGGATGATATTGCATTATATTTACGCAACATTCATGATTCAGCAGGTTTTATGGTAGAATCCATGAAAGACCTGGGTTCCATGGCTGCGGGAATATCTTCCATGTCTGTTTCAGCTCGTCGGGGACTGTGGCTGCGCCAGTGGTCGGCCGACGCGGAATCCAGAAAAAGCGTGGCGTCCCTACCCTATACAGGTCAGGCTCTCTTTGGGGAAGCTCTAGACGCGTGGATATCCACGTCTCCTTTTCTTCCCTCAGCAGCAAATGCTCCGAAGAAATCCTTCTCTTCATCTGTTATACAGCCCTTTCGGTCTAACAAGCCCAGAAATGCCAGACCGTCCAATACCTTCTTTAGGGGAGGTCGAGTTAAGTCCAAGAAACCTGCCGCTGCAGGTTCCCAGGAACAAAAGCCTGCATCAGATACGCCAAAGTCCTCCGCATGACGGTGGACTGCGCAGCCTGGAGGTGGGGCCGGTGGGAGCGAGACTCAGACACTTCAGTCACGTCTGGGTATCATCCGGCCTGGATCCCTGGGTGATAGACATTGTACCCCAGGGATACAGGCTGGAATTTTAAAGTCTCCCTCCTCATCGTTTTTTAAAATCAGGCTTACCAACTCAGTTTGCAGACAGCACCGTGCTACAAGAAGCTGACCGGAAGCTGGTGGAGGCACAGGTCATTGTGCCAGTTCCTCCTCCTGCGCAGGCCACAGGTTACTATTCTAACCTATTCGTGGTACCGAAAACCGGATGGTTCGGTCAGGCTCATTCTGAACCTAAAATCATTGAACCCCTTTCTAAAGGAGTTCAAGTTCAAAATGGAGTCTCTCAGGGCGGTGATATCAGGTCTGGAAGAGGGGGAATTCCTGGTATCCCTGGATATCAAGGATGCGTACCTCCACATTCCGATCTGGCTGCCGCATCAGGCTTATCTCCATTTTGCATTGCTGGACTGTCATTTCCAGTTCCAGGCCCTGCCATTCGGCCTCTCCACAGCACCGAGGGTGTTTACCAAGGTGATGGCAGAAATGATGGATCTCCTCCGCAAACAAGGGGTGAACATCATTCCATATCTGGACGATCTGCTGATAAAGGCATCGTCCAAGGAGAAGCTGCTGCAGTCCATTGCTCTCACAACATGCCTCCTCGAGAATCATGGTTGGATTCTGAAGCTTCCAAAGTCACATTTGGAACTAACCCAGAGGTTGTCTTTTCTGGGTATGATTCTGGACACAGAAGTGCAAAGGGTGTTCCTTCCGCAGGAAAAAGGCGTTGGTGATACAAACTATGGTCCGGGATGTCCTTAAGCTAGCTCGGGTGTCGGTTCATCAATGCATTCGCCTGTTGCGAAAGATGGTGGCCTCTTACAAGGCTCTCTAGTACGGGAGGTTCCACGCTCGGGCTTTCCAACTGGATCTCCTGGACAAGTGGTCGGGATCTCATCTCCACATGCACCAGATAATTTGTCTGTCGCCGAGGGCCAGGATTTCGCTCTTATGGTGGTTACAATTACCTCACCTTCTGGAGGGCCGCAGGTTCGGGATTCAGAATTGGGTCCTTCTAACCACGGATGCGAGCCTTCGGGGCTGGGGAGCAGTCACTCAAGGAGTAACCTTCCAAGGACGGTGGTCAAGCCTGGAAGACGGCCTGCCCATCAACATCCTGGAACTAAGGGCCGTCTACAATGGTCTTCTTCAGGCGGCCCCTCTTCTAAGAAATCGGGCCATTCAAGTGCAGTCGGACAACGTAACAACAGTGGCTTACATAAACCGACAGGGCGGAACGAAGAGCAGAGCGGCTTTGTCAGAGGTGACAAGAATACTCCTCTGGGCAGAAAAACACACGTTGGCGCTGTCAGCCATCTTCATTCCGGGAGTAGACAACTGGGAAGCACACTTCCTCAGCAGTCACAATCTCCATCTAGGGGAGTGGGGTCTCCATCTGGAGGTGTTCAAGGAAATAACAGACCTTTGGGGATTACCCCAAATAGACATGATGGCCTCTCGCCTCAAGAAGAAGCCTCTGCGTTATTGTTCCAGGTCGAGGGACCCACTGGCAGTGGCAGTGGATGCCCTGGTGTCTCCGTGGGTGTTCCAGTCAGTGTACGTGTTTCCACCACTCCCACTCATCCCAAGAATCCTAAAGCTCATAAGGAGAAAAAGGGTTCAATCGATCCTCATTGCCCCAGACTGGCCAAGAAGGGCTTGGTACGCGGACCTTCTGAAACTACTGCAAGAAGAACCGAGGCCTCTTCCTCTTCAGGAGGACCTGTTGCAGCAGGGGCCATTCGCCTATCAAGACTTACCGCGGCTATGTTTGACGGCAGGGAAGTTGAACGCCTGATACTTGCTCGGAAAGGGCATTCCGAAGAAGGTCATTCCTACCCTCCTCCAGGCTAGGAAAGGGGTAATGTCTAAACATTACCATCGTATTTGGAAGAAATATGTCTCTTGGTGTGAATCCAAGAAGTTTCCTATGGTGGAGTTTCAACCCGAACATTTTCTCCTCTTCCTGCAAGCAGGTGTGGATATGGGCCTGAGGTTAGGATCTGTGAAGGTCCAGATTTCGGCCCTATCCATTTTCTTTCAGAAGCAATTGGCTGCCCTCCCTGAGGTTCAGACTTTTTTGAAGGGAGTTCTGCACATCTAACCTCCCTTTGTACTGCCTACGGCGCCTTGGGACCTTAACGTGGTGTTGCAGTTCCTCCAGTCAGATTGGTTCAAGCCTCTACAGGAGGTTGAGGTCAAATTTCTTACATGGAAGGTGGTCACGTTGTTGGCCTTAGCTTCTGCTAGACGCGTGTCCGAATTGGGGGCATTATACTGTAAAAGCCCTTACTTGATCTTCCATGAAGATAGAGCTGAGCTCCGGACACGTCAGCAGTTTCTTCCGAAGGTTGTGTCGGCATTTCACATCAACCAACCTATTGTGGTGCCAGTGGCTACTGACTCCTCAATTACATTAAAGTCCTTGGATGTTGTAAGGGCTCTGAAGATATATGTGAAGTGAACTTCTCGTCACAGAAAGTCAGACTCTCAGTTTGTCCTATATGATCCCAAGAAAATTGGGTGTCCTGCTTCTAAGCAGACTATTTCTCGCTGGATTTGGTTCACTATCCAGCACGCTTATTCTACGGCAGGACTGCCGTGTCCAAAATCTGTTAAGGCCAACTCTACTCGTAAGGTGGGGTCTTCCTGGGCGGCAGCCCGGGGTGTCTCGGCAGTGCAACTTGGCCAAGCTGCAACTTCGTCTGGGTCGAATACGTTTGCAAAGTTTTACAAGTTCAATACTTTGGCCTCTGAAGTTCAGTCAATCAGTTCTGCAGGAGCCTCCGCTCTCTCCCTCCCATTTTGGGAGCTTTGGTACATCCCCATGGTACTAATGTGGACCCCAGCATCCTCTAGGACAGTGGTGGCCAACCAGTGGCTCTTGAGCCACATGCGGCTCTTACTTTCTTCAAATGTGGCTCCTTAAACACAAAGTCACATGGCCACAACAGATTTGGTAACCACTGCACTCCAGAAAGACACGCAGCAGCACTACGGGGACTTAGAACTGAGGGAGCCAGATACTAGAAATGAGACACCCACCAGCAAGTTGGGGGAAGCTAAAGTGACACATGGGGGATCTGGCTGGAGTGACACGGCAGGGTGCTGGCTGAAGTGACAGAAGGGTGGTGGCTGGAGTGACACAGCAGGGTGCTGGTTGGAGTGACATATGGGGGAGCTGGCTTGAGTGACACAGCAGGGTGCTGGCTGAAGAGACAGGAGGGTATTGGTTGGAGTGACAAGAAGGTGCTGGCTGAAGTGACACATGGGGGAGCTGAAATGTATTATGTGAATCCGTCTTTTTTAATATTTTTTATCTGAATCTGGCTTTTACAATTATTTTATGTGGAAGTGGCTTTTTCAATGTATTTTATGTTGGATCTGGCTTTTTCAGTGTATTTTATACCAGGGGCGTGGCCTAGCAGGCAAAAGGCTACACCCCATCTTTGCATGCGCGCCTTCGGCTCGATGTCGGCTCTTTGACGTACCTAACAAATTTTTGGGGCTTTTTGTCTCTTACTGGTTGGCCACCCCTGCTCTAGGACGTAAGAGAAAATAGGATTTTGGTAACCTACCGGTAAATGCTTTTCTCGTAGTCCGTAGAGGATGCTGGGCGCCCGCCCAGCGCTTCGTTTTCTTGCAAATGTTATTTGTTTCAGTACAACTTAGTTTTAGTTGGGTACTGCATTGTTAATTGGTAAGTAATGTTTCAGCAGTTTCTGAGTTTTTCAAGCTAGTTAGCTTGATGTGCCTTGTATGTGTGAGCTGATATGAATCTCGCCACTATCTGTGTTAAATCCTTCTCTCGAAGATGTCCGTCTCCTCGGGCACAATTTCTAGACTGAGTCTGGTAGGAGGGGCATAGAGGGAGGAGCCAGCCCACACTCTCAAACTCTTAAAGTGCCAATGGCTCCTGGTGGACCCATCTATACCCCATGGTACTAATGTGGACCCCAGCATCCTCTACGGACTACGAGAAAAGGATTTACCGGTAGGTAACCAAAATCCTATTTTTATACATTACGGCAGCCAGTCCCCCTTTTACACATTAGGTAGACAGGATAGTTAGAGAGATAGATAGATAGATATACAGAATAGATGATACTTACCATCTCTCCGCTGGCTCAGGCAGTCAGGCTCCTCAGTGCTGGCAGCTCCGGAGGCAGGGGAGAATGTGGAGGAGGGAGGGGGACTCGGGAGCCGCAGCAGCGCACTGTAATTAGTAGCGGCGCCGCTGCAGCTGTCACTCTCCTTCCGCATTGGCTGGCTGCCGCTGCTTTGAATGCTGGGATGAGAGAAGCGCATCCCAGCATTCACAGCAGCGGCGGTCAGCCTAGCCCTATGTTGAAGGAGAGGGACAGCTGCAGCAGCGCTGCCACCAATTTCATAGTACTGCTGCGGCTCCCGAGTCCCCCTCCCTTCTCCTCCTCCTCCACTGCCCCCGAAGCTGCTCCTCTCCGGCCGCAGCACACGCACACAGGCGGCTTGTAATTAGTCAGTTTGACTCATTACAATGCCGCTGATGACTTTAGAGAATGCAGGCAGTTGCGCCCTCAGGGCGACTGCGCTGTGTGCCAGGCACACCCGGCACACACGTAGTTACGGCTCTGGGTCAGGCATTCTCCCTGTGACACAGTTGATCCTGCTGTTAGAGTCTCCCTACACCCGGCTAGGTGACCAAGCAGCTGGCATAGCCTCACACCACTCTCTGCAGCTCCCACTCCTGGTGCCAGTGGTGGCGAAGGACGTGGATCTACTGCTGCAGTTCAGGAGTGCAGGGAGAGAGAGCATCAATGGTAGGTGCTTGAGGTGCATTCTGAGCCACACGCTATGCTGTGCGCAACTTCTAGGAGTACCTGAGCCAGCCGGGACTTCAACAGCATGGACAATGAGGTGCTGTTTCGGTGCTTCACTCCAGCTATGCCGAGACGCAGTCCAAGAGCGGCCAGCTGTACAGCAAGTCCTCTCATCCATGAACCGCTACCTTAAGCACTATGGTAGCAGCAGGCAGGTGTCGGGCCCACTAGGACCACTGAGCCCTAGGCACCCACCTGTACCAACTTGCAGGTAATCCAGCTCTAGCCCTTGGTTGCAGTTGGCACAGTTGGGTGTTGCCCCTCCCTCCTCGGCTGGCACCCCTCACAAGTGCCATCGTGGCCAGGGGTGTAGCCAGAACTTTGTGGGCCCCATATCAACATTTTGAAGGGTCCATTGTCCCAGTGCTCCTGGAGAGACACCTCTCTACAGCAGTTGTTCATTTTATGCCCCATAATAATGATCTAGTTTATTTTATGAACCACACTAGTGCTCTAGATCACATCATGCCACATTTTAGGGCTGCAATACAATATTTCCCACCATATAACTAATAACATGTTGTCAATTGGTGGAGTCCAGGGCTGGGTTGGACCAGTGCTAGGAAAGTAACTGCATGTATTTTAACACTGTGCAACGTGAGGTGCAGGCTGTGTCATCACATTAGTGTTCTAGTTCACATTATGCCACATTTTAGAGCTGCCAGTGTACATTATGCAACACAGAACCCCCAATTCCTATTATGACATACAGTGTCCCCAGTTCATGTTATTCCACATTTTCAGTGCTGCCCCTAGTTCATATTAGGGCACACTACACACTATAGGGCCTCATATTATACAGTATAGTGCACTCCAGTTCATTTTATACCATATCGCAATGAAATTAGATATGTTGTAGGCACCAAGGCAACAGTGTGTAAGGGTGCCTATGTAACACTCAATGGTGAAAAATGTATATAACACATGTAACTTTGACAGGGAAGGTGGATCCCTCTCAGCTCTGGGACCCATAGCAGTTGTACTGCCTGCACCTCTGGTAGCTATGCCCTTGATCCTGGCCAAGGGGTAGATACACCCCTGAATGGCAGTGCTCCCGGCCACCTGTACTCCTAACATGTGCTGGCAGGCTGCCTGTCATTCAAGAAGTATGGGGTTGGGGCTATATATAAAAAAGTCTCTGGCTCACAAGTTGCTCCACAGGTGCGTTGTTCCAGCAATAATGTTCCCCGCGAGCTCTATGGGAAATCCGCCCTTGTGCGGCATAACAAAATAAAGCATGGATTTACTGATGGGATCATGCCAAACAAATGTTATTGACTTTATTGACTCAGTGATGAAAATAATAGATTAAGGAGGGCTGTAGATGTAGATTGACTTTAGTAAGGCATTTGACACTGTCCCACATTGCAGAATGCTATATAAACTCGAACATGTGGGATTGGATTGTAAAACAGTTAAATGGATAAGAACCTGGTTACAGGATAGGAAACAGGCAGTTATAGTAAATGGCAGTGGCGTGCGGTGAGGTCAGTAGCTGGTGAGGCACTGCAGTCATAATGTTCGCTGATGCGGCAGCTTGTGCAGGTGAGGGATCTTTTCAGTTCCTTTCCCGCTATTTCCCCGCAAGGTCCCTGTCAGGTGGGCAGACTCAGCAGGGGTCACTGTGCCTGCAGACCTGCCTATCTCACGCTGCCAAGCAGCAGCGTACTGCATTTACAGCAATCCCTCTCAGCCCGCGGGACTCCCAGTGACTGTACTGATCCCCGCTGCCAGAAAGTCCTTTCATGGATCCATGATCCTCCTCTCCATGGCACTCCCTGCTCACCTGGACCCCTGACCAGAGCTCACCTGGACACCCGGCGATGATGCAGTGTAACGAGAGGATCCAGGTAGGGTGCGGGGACACTGGGGACCTATAGACAAGTAGCAAACAACTCTGTAATCCACTGCTGACAGTGCCGGCAGACACCATCTGACCTGACCCAGCTGGCTGTGGGGACATTAGGACACACACACACACAGAGGAAGTGGGAACACGGGGCAATGCTGTAACTAGACATTTTAGCGCTGTGTGCAAGAAATGGCAGTGGCGCCCTCCACCTTATGTAAAAGAGGGACAGTGCGCGCCGTTGGCGCGCGCAAAAAATATAGGGGCATGGCTTCATGGGGAAGGGGTGTGGCTACAAAATAATACCAATTCATATAACGGTGCACAGTAGTCTCCATTATTCAAATTACACCGCACAATAGCACCACTACACCAGGTAGAGCCCCTTTTACACATTACGGCAGACAGGCCCCCTTTTTACACATTACGGCAGACAGCGTCCCCTTTTTACACATTACGGCAGCCAGTCCCCCTTTTTACACATTATGGCAGACAGCGGCCCCTTTTTACACATTACAGCAGACCGCGTCCCCTTTTTACACAGTACGGCACACAGCGTCCCCCTTTATACACAGTATGGCAGCCAGCGTCCCCCTTTTTACACAGTACGGCAGACAGTGTCCCCTTTTTACACATTACAGCAGTGTCCCCTTTTTACGCAGTATGGCAGACAGAATAGATAGCTAGATACACGGGTAAAGTAAGACGGGGAGCATAGGGGTCGGTGTGTACTGACTATGTCGGCAGCGGAGACACCGTGAGACATACGGGGAAAGAGAGGACGGGGGAGCACAGTGGTGCACTGACAGAGCAGGGGCCAATGCTGGATTTCTAAGAGGGGGTTTCCAGATATATGCTATGTAGTTTTAGAACGTATATATATTTTATAGACACATACATTTATATGAATAATAAAGCCAGGGGCGGATTGGGATGGAAAACCAGCTCGGGAAATTTCAGGGAGCAGCACTAATTTTATATATATATATATATATATATATATATATACAATGTCCATGTGATCCGGCTCTCCTTTAGGATAAATTGCTGCACCGGGTGCCCCCGTGATAGATCAAGCATATAGGCAGTGGACGCGGCACTCCTGGTGTCTGGATCAATAAAAACTCTTAGCAGGCAGATAGTAACAGACAATGTTTCAATGACGTTTAATATGTCATTTTCCTCAGGTCTAAAATAACAGTGGTACAGGTCTTACCTTATAAAGTGTGCATCACCCTGTGAAAAACGGCTCGCGGTCAGCGGGACGCCGCCCGCCTCCTCCAGCGTGCCGGAAGTGATGCTGCACCACGTCACTTCCCCCGACCGTGCTCCCCATCACCATGGTAACAGACAACAAGAAACAGAGAAGGGCGGCTGCAGATAACAGATTGAACAGATCAGACAACGGAGTACCATACTAGCATTGAAACATGCCGCATTACACAATTCCATATATGTAACACTTCAAAAGTACATGCTTGTTAAAAACCATTAGGACTCAGATACAAGAAAATTAATGAAGCCAATGCCATAACTAGTAAGTTTAGATAAACTATACACATACCAGTAGAAATACTGGACATAACATGCAGAATAGTATTAGCAAGTATACAATACACCTATGTGAACTTATAGGAAACTATTGTATCCATGGGACTCATTTAATCCTCGCGGAAATACCGTATCTAGACGGTAGATCCACCGTGCTTCAAGCCTCAAAAGTTTGGCCCCACGATCCCCCCCACGGATAGATGCTGGCACGTGATCGATCATACAATATTTAAGTGTGGTTAGTGGCTGACGATAGGAGGCAAAATGCCTGGCAACGGGCTGTTCACTAGTACCCTTGGTAATGGCCAATTTGATTGCCGACCTGTGGGCTGCCATACGTTCCTTGAACATACATTGTGTCTTACCTATGTATGACAGCCCACAGAGGCATATCAATTGGTAAACCACAAAACGAGAAGTGCATGTTACTGTATGCAATATGTACAATGTTTTCCCAGAGTGGGGATGCTGGAAGGTATCACCCGCAATCAAAAACCTGCATGTTGTGCAGGTACAGCGAATGCAACCCCTATGCCTACCCCTATTGGAATTAGTGGCAGTAGAATACTTGGTGACATCTGTTTTCACCAGAATGTCCCGGATGTTTTTACTGCGTTTATAGCAGGACAACAATTTAGTGTTACATAACCGTAGCTCGGGGTCACTCTGTACGATGGGCCATAGTTGTTAAGATATTTGGTTAATACCTGTACTGGCTGAATGATATTGCATCACCCATGGCATAATAGGACCAGAGTTGCTGGCACTCTGAGGTGGGCCTATTAATGTGGCTCTATCAATATTTAATGCTTTTAGTTTAGCCTCCTGTAACAACTGCATGGGGTACCCACGTTCTCTAAATTGGGCAATCATCACATCCATTTGTGAACTGGCTGTTTCTGAATCAGATGTAATGCGTCTGATGCGCAAGAGCTGGGAAAATGGTAAGCCCCGTTTAAGGGGTTGGGGGTGAAAACTGCTGTAATGTAAAACATTATTTTTATCAGTAGGTTTACAGTAAAGAGAAGTTACTAAGCGACCTTGCTGGATAGAAATTTGAACATCTAGATAGTTGATAACCTGGTTGCTGATTGTGTACGTCAATTTGATAGGATGTTGTTTGGCATTGTGCCTATGGATGATCGCTTCAAGTTGAGACTGAGAGCCCTGCCAAATGAGTAAAAGATCATCGATGTAGCGGCAGTAAAACAATATACAAGCCGCTACATCCTGATCTTCAAAAAATATTTGCTGTTCAATATCGAACATAAAAATTTTGGAATATGAAGGGGCCACAGAGGACCCCATGGCACACCCCTTCCGTTGTAAGTATATGTGCCCATCGTATAAGAAGACGTTTTTTTGTAACGTCATTTGTAACAGTTGCATACATAACGGAAGCCAACCCCATTTCGTGTGGAATGACACCAGTGTTGTTATGTAGTACTGATGTGCAAAATTTATATACAGTCATTCCACACGAAATGGGGTTGGCTTCCGTTGAGCATTATTTAGCCAATCATGTTGAGTACCAGGGCCCTGACCTTCAGTTATGTATGCAACTGTTACAAATGACGTTACAAAAAAACGTCTTCTTATACGATGGGCACATATACTTACAACGGAAGGGGTGTGCCATGGGGTCCTCTGTGGCCCCTTCATATTCCAACATTTTTATGTTCGATATTGAACAGCAAATATTTTTTGAAGATCAGGATGTAGTGGCTTGTATATTGTTTTACTGCCGCTACATCGATGATCTTTTACTCATTTGGCAGGGCTCTCAGTCTCAACTTGAAGCGATCATCCATAGGCACAATGCCAAACAAAACCCTATCAAATTGACGTACACAATCAGCAACCAGGTTATCAACTATCTAGATGTTCAAATTTCTATCCAGCAAGATCGCTTAGTAACTTCTCTTTACTGTAAACCTACTGATAAAAATAATGTTTTACATTACAGCAGTTTTCACCCCCAACCCCTTAAACGGAGCTTACCGTTTTCCCAGCTCTTGCGCATCAGACGCATTACATCTGATCCAGAAACAGCCAGTTCACAAATGGATGTGATGATTGCCCAATTTAGAAAACGTGGGTACCCCATGCAGTTGTTACAGGAGGCTAAACTAAAAGCATTAAATATTGATAGAGCCACATTAATAGGCCCACCTCAGAGTGCCAGCAACTCTGGTCCTATTATGCCATGGGTGATGCAATATCATTCAGCCAGTACAGGTATTAACCAAATATCTAAACAACTATGGCCCATCGTACAGAGTGACCCCGAGCTACGGTTAGGTAACACTAAATTGTTGTCCTGCTATAAACGCAGTAAAAACATCCAGGACATTCTGGTGAAAACAGATGTCACCAAGTATTCTACTGCCACTAATTCCAATAGGGGTAGGCATAGGGGTTGCATTCGCTGTACCTGCACAACATGCAGGTTTTTGATTGCGGGTGATACCTTCCAGCAGCCCCACTCTGGGAAAACATTGTACATATTGCATACATTAACATGCACTTCTCGTTTTGTGGTTTACCAATTGATATGCCCCTGTGGGCTGTCATACATAGGTAAGACACAATGTATGTTCAAGGAACGTATGGCAGCCCACAGGTCGGCAATCAAATTGGCCATTACCAAGGGTACTAGTGAACAGCCCGTTGCCAGGCATTTTGCCTCCTATCGTCATCCACTAACCACACTTAAATATCGTATGATCGATCACGTGCCAGCATCTATCCGTGGGGGGGATCGTGGGGCCAAACTTTTGAGGCTTGAAGCACGGTGGATCTACCGTCTAGATACGATATTTCCGCGAGGATTAAATGAGTCCCATGGATACAATAGTTTCCTATAAGTTCACATAGGTGTATTGTATACTTGCTAATACTATTCTGCATGTTATGTTCAGTATTTCTACTGGTATGTGTATAGTTTATCTAAACTTACTAGTTATGGCATTGGCTTCATTAATTTTCTTGTATCTGAGTCCTAATGGTTTTTAACAAGCATGTACTTTTGAAGTGTTACATATATGGAATTGTGTAATGCGGCATGTTTCAATGCTAGTATGGTACTCCGTTGTCTGATCTGTTCAATCTGTTATCTGCAGCCGCCCTTCTCTGTTTCTTGTTGTCTGTTACCATGGTGATGGGGAGCACGGTCGGGGGAAGTGACGTGGCGCAGCGTCACTTCCGGCACGCTGGAGGGGGCGGGCGGCGTCTCGCTGACCGCGAGCCGTTTTTTCACAGGGTGATGCACACTTTATAAGGTAAGACCTGTACCACTGTTATTTTAGACCTGAGGAAAATGACATATTAAACGTCATTGAAACGTTGTCTGTTACTATCTGCCTGCTAAGAGTTTTTATTGATCCAGACACCAGGAGTGCCGCGTCCACTGCCTATATATATATATATATATATATATATATATATAATAATATATATATATATATATATATAGACAGATGAGGTCCCTGCACTTGCCCTTTGATATCCACGTGATAATGCTCAGGTGCCATCTGAGGAATGAATCCGATATAACAAACGAAATGGCGGCACTCCGAGACTGCTTAGTGTGAAGAAATGCTTCTTTATTAATAAAGCAGCATTTCTTTACACTCAGCAGAATAAAGTAGAATTTCTTTACACTCAGCAGTCTCTGAGTGCAGCCATTTCGTTTGTTACAGTGGCGTGCGGTGAGGTCAGTAGCTGGTGAGGCACTGCAGTCATAATGTTCGCTGATGCGGCAGCTTGTGCAGGTGAGTGATCTTTTCAGATCCCTCCCCGCTATTTCCCCGCATGGTCCCTGTCAGGTGGGCAAACTCAGCAGGGGTCACTGTGCCTGCAGACCTGCCTATCTCACGCTGCCAAGCAGCAGCGTACTGCATTTACAGCAATCCCTCTCAGCCCGCGGGACTCCCAAGGACTGTACTGATCCCCGCTGCCAGAAAGTCCTTTCATGGATCCATGATCCTCCTCTCCATGGCACTCCCTGCTCACCTGGACCCCTGACCAGCGCTCACCTGGACACCCGGCGATGATGCAGTGTAACGAGAGGATCCAGGTAGGGTGCGGGGACACTGGGGACCTATAGACAAGTAGCAAACAACTCTGTAATCCATTGCTGACAGTGCCGGCAGACACCATCTGACCTGACCCAGCTGGCTGTGGGGACATTAGGACACACACACACACAGAGGAAGTGGGAACACGGGGCAGTGCTGTAACTAGACATTTTAGCGCTGTGTGCAAGAAATGGCAGTGGCGCCCTCCACCTTATGTAAAGAGGGACAGTGCGCGCCGTTGGCGCGCGCAAAAAATATAGTGGCATGGCTTCATGGGGAAGGGGTGTGTCTACAAAATAATACCAATTCATATAACGGTGCACAGTAGTCTCCATTATTCAAATTACACCGCACAATAGCACCACTACACCAGGTAGAGCCCCTTTTACACATTACGGCAGACAGGCCCCCTTTTTACACATTACGGCAGACAGCGTCCCATTTTTACACATTACGGCAGCCAGTCCCCCTTTTTACACATTATGGCAGACAGCGGCCCCTTTTTACACATTACAGCAGACCGCGTCCCCTTTTTACACAGTACGGCACACAGCGTCCCCCTTTATACACAGTACGGCAGCCAGCGTCCCCCTTTTTACACAGTACGGCAGACAGTGTCCCCTTTTTACACATTACAGCAGTGTCCCCTTTTTACGCAGTATGGCAGACAGAATAGATAGCTAGATACACGGGTAAAGTAAGACGGGGAGCATAGGGGTCGGTGTGTACTGACTGTGTCGGCAGCGGAGACACCGTGAGACATACGGGGAAAGAGAGGACGGGGGAGCACAGTGGTGCACTGACAGAGCAGGGGCCAATGCAGGATTTCTAAGAGGGGGTTTCCAGATATATGCTATGTAGTTTTAGAACATATATATATTTTATAGACAGAGACATTTATATGAATAATACAGCCAGGGGCGGATTGGGATGGAAAACCAGCTCGGGAAATTTCAGGGAGCAGCCCTAATTTTATATATATATATATATATATATATATATATATATATACATATTATATTATATATATATATAGACAGATGAGGTCCCTGCACTTGCCCTTTGAAATCCACGTGATAATGCTCAGGTGCCATCTGAGGAATGAATCCGATATAACAAACGAAATGGCGGCACTCCGAGACTGCTTAGTGTGAAAAAATGCTGCTTTATAAAGTAGCATTTCTTTACACTCAGCAGAATAAAGTAGAATTTCTTTACACTCAGCAGTCTCTGAGTGCAGCCATTTCGTTTGTTATATAGCTCTGGTAAAATACACATTGAGAATATACACATTTGCAATTGCTTTGTATAACATTGGTTTCATAGAGTTAAATCACCAAGCCCTGAGCCCTGAACACAGGAGAACTCCCGTGCTTCAGCCTGTATAGGGGGAGGGAGAAACTCCAGTACAGGGAAAGCATTTTACTTTCCGTTTCTGCTATCCCTGATAGCAGAAGTCCGTGCATGCAGGGAGAGGAACTTTTCTGCCTGTTGGTATGAGAGCACAGGAGTTTCCAGGACTCCCCTGCATGCCGTGGCTGACAAAGAGGACATCACTGCTGTGGGGGACACAGTCACTACAAAGCATACTGCCGCCCGGCTCCCTCTCCCTTCTGCCTGCTCACTGCTCAGTTCTGACAAGCAGCAGCATGACAGCTCGCCAGGAGGCAGGGAGGGAGAAGAGAGATCTCGATCTCTACCTACAAGACGCTGCCGCTCCTTCTTCCCTTTTCCAGCACTGACAGTGACAGCCGGATGCAGTCACTGTCAGTGCTCTATCTAATGCCCAATCACAGGGACAGGGGCGCTGCGGCACTTACACAGGTGCCGCTCCATGACATTTTTCAATGGTCTTTTCGGCCACTTTCCTTGGCCCCGCCCACTGCCCAGCCCCTACCACTGCCCGATTAGAATGCACAGTGGGAGGCACCGTTCTCGGTGCCGCACAAGTGCATTTAAACACCCATTTAACATCTAAAAACATTCACATAATATAAAGAAGATTCTTATGACACAGATTATGTGTCATAAGTATCTTCTTTGTATTATTTTAATCAGGAATGACAGGGGAGGCACTGCCTCCCCTGCCTCCCCTGACTGCACGTCCCTGGTAAATGGAGTGCAAACTGTGGAGGGAAATGTTACCAGTAGAGTACCCCAGGGAATTGTACTTGGACCAGTGCTGTTTAATAACTTTGTTGGTGACATTGCAAATGGTATTGAAGCGAAAATATGCATTTTTGCAGATGATACAAAGATATGCAACATGGTAAACACACTGGAAGGGCTAAAACTGCGATAATGTGGCATTTGCCCAGCTTCCTCTGCCCCTGGCAGAGAGAGCTGAGTGGGGACCCGGCAGAGTGATCAGCTATGTGTGTCCGATGGACACACAAGCTGTTCACAGTGTAAAAAGTAAAAAAAAAAAGTAAAAAAACCATACTCACCTGTCCAGGGAGCCGGTGTCCGCTGCTTCGGTGAGCGCTGCCGGGCGCCGGGTCCCCCATGTGCTGCAATGTGACCCCGGTGCAGTAAAGTGATGCTGCAAAGCGGCAGCGCATTTTACAGCACCGGGGGTCACCGTAGCGCACAGGATCCAGCGCCGGGCAGCCCAGCAGAAGCAGCGTGGACTGGCTCCCTGGACTGGTGAGTATATTGATCTTCTGGGGCGGTCCGCGGTGCGCGGGGGTAGTCGCAACGGGGGGTGTCGACTGGGCGGCAGCGGTAGCAGTGATGTCAGCGGGGGTGGTGCATGCGCAGCAGGACATCAGGGTATGCTGCGGAGTATCATCACAGGGACAGAGCACGCGATAGTTGACACATCCCTGCGATGTAATCAATTATCACAGTGCGAGTTTGGGCAATTTTATCACCTGTCATCTGCATCCAGGATGCGGATGGTGATAAATAGGCTCCTAAAGATCATGTACAGTTTGGAGCAGTGAAGGGAAAGGGGAATGGATATGAGAGAAACTTTCAAATATACCAAGGGTTGTAACAAAGTACAGGAGGGAAACATTTTTCAAAGGAATAGAAGCATTAGAACTCGAGGACATACACTGAAACTGGATGGAGACAGTGTAGTGGATAACTGGAATAGAAGAAGTGGTAGAGGTTAAGACAATAGAGCAATTTAAACATGCTTTGGATAGGCATATGAATAGCGGGTTCACTACGATTTGCCGGCGGCCGGGCTCCCGGCGACCGGCATACCAGCGCCGGGAGCCCGACCGCCGGCTTACCGACAGTGTGGCGAGCGCTAATGAGCCCCTTGCGGGCTCGCTGCGCTCGCCACGCTACGGGCACGGTGGCGCGCTACCACACTATTTTATTCTCCCTCCAGGGGGGTCGTGGACCCACACGAGGGAGAATAAGTGTCGGTATGCCGGCGGTTGGGCTCCCGGCGCCGGTATGCTGGTCGCCGGGAGCCCGACCGCCGGCATACTGAAGACCACCCTGAATAGCTGTACAAAGAACTAAGGTGGTCATTTCGAGTTGTTCGCTCGGTAATTTTCTTTGCATCGCAGCGATTTTCCGCTAACTGCGCATGCGCAATGTTCGCACTGCGACTGCGCCAAGTAAATTTGCTATGCAGTTAGGTATTTTACTCACGGCATAACGAGGTTTTTTCTTTGTTCTGGTGATCGTAATGTGATTGACAGGAAGTGGGTGTTTCTGGGCGGAAACAGGCCGTTTTATGGGAGTGTTTGAAAAAACGCTACCGTTTCTGGGAAAAACGCGGGAGTAGGCTGGAGAAACGGAGGAGTGTCTGAGCGAACGCTGGGTGTGTTTGTGACGTCAAACCAGGAACGACAAGCACTGAACTGATCGCACTGGAGGAGTAAGTCTCGAGCTACTCAGAAACTGCACAGAGAAGTCTTTTCGCAATATTGCGAATCTTTCGTTCGCTATTTTGATAAGCTAAGATTCACTCCCAGTAGGCGGCGGCTTAGCGTGTGCAAAGCTGCTAAAAGCAGCTTGCGAGCGAACAACTCGGAATGAGGGCCTAAGGTTCATAAAGGGTTGTGATTACCTAAAGGATAAAAAAGGGGCAGACTAGATGGGCCAAGTGGTTCTTTCTGCCGTTAAATTCTATGTTTCTATCTATACGACTGGAGCCTACATTTTCTTTTTGTGTACTACAAATGTGAAAAGTAAAATGTCTGCAAACTCCATACAACATATGACCAGGATACAATTCTAAGAAATGACAACCGTCATATAGCAGTGCTAGAACAGGAACTAACAATTACTGCTATTTCTGTTTACAGCCATTTGTACAAGTCATCCTCATGTTGTGTCCAGTGTGTTGCAATGGATTTACTTAATAAGGATATTCAATTAGCTTACTTTCTCTTACGTCCTAGAGGATGCTGGGGTCCATTTTAGTACCATGGGGTATAGAAGGTTCCGCAGGAGCCTTCGGCACTTTAAGACTTTTCAACAGTGTGAACTGGCTCCTCCCTCTATGCCCCTCCTCCAGACCTCAGTTTAGAAAATGTGCCCAGGAGACTGGATGCACACTAGTGGAGCTCTACAGAGCTTTGCTGGAAAAAGACTTTCTTAGGTTTTTTATTTTACAGGGAAGCTGCTGGCAACAGCTTCCCTGCTTCGTGGGACTTAGGGGGGAAGTAGGAACCAACTTCTCAATTAGTTAATGGTTCTACTTCCACTGACAGGACACCATTAGCTCCTGAAGGGTACTGAACACAGCCCAAGCCTGGCCAGCGTTCACTCCCACAGCACTGCCGCCACCCCCTAACAGAGTCAGAAGTCAGAGAGCTGGTTAGTATATTACCGGAGTCCTGCAGAGAGGGGATCCTCCGGTCATCGTTGGCGGCTTACAGGTACACGTGCAGTGGAGGGATGCTGCGCGCCATGTCTCTCAGCACAAGGGTGCAGAGCGCGCGGGGAGGGGGGGGGGGGCGCGCTCTGAGGGCATGTTTTAAAACCTTACTCTCACTGGCAAAAAGAGTACATACATGTACATACAGCCTCTGATGTGCCATTACCAGCCAGTATAAATATTACATTGCTGAGGCTGAAGGGCGGGGCTTCTCCTCAGACTTGCCAGAACACTCACTGGGTGCCATTTTCTCCTGCAGAAACTCCAGTGAGAAGCTCCTGAATGCTGTTTCTCCTCATGACAACGCTGATACAAGTACAGGGTGTTATAGAAGGGGCAGAGAGTGTTCATTATAATTAGGTTTGTGGGCCTATTATTGGTATATGCGCTGTAAGTGGGTAATATTTCCACAATTCACAATAAGGCACAGTGTGTGGACTGGCAGATCCCTCTGTGTCTCTCTGACAGACTTTAATGTGGGTCTGTCCCCAATAGCTCCCCTGTGTGATAGGGGTGTGTGTGTGTGTGTGTGTGTGTGTGTGTATGTGTGTGTGTGTGTGTGTGTGTGTGTGTGTGTGTGCGTACAAGTGTGTAACATGTCAGACATTGGGGAGGGTTCTTCCCAGGAAGAACCCATTTTAGATGCACAAGAGGGTAATGTGGTGGCCCTTCCCTTTCAGAGGGAGCCGGTGTGGGTAAGAATGTTGCAAAAGAATATGTCAATGCTTGCAAAGAAATTCTCTGAACAACAGACTAAATATTGGAGGCAGTCTGTGGAGGATGCACTGTTTACTGACCCCTCCATATCATCCACTTGGGTACCATCCAGTTCCCAGAAAAGGTCTGTGGCACAGATAATGCAAGGGGACACAGACACAGATTCTGACTCTGATGTCGACACTGGGGATTTGAGAGGTGTAGACCTCAAATTAGCCAAAAGCATACAATGTATGATAGTTGCTATAAAGGAAGTGTTGGAGATTCCTGAAACAACACTAGTCCCAGAGGAAAAGGATTATTTTAAATTAAATAAAAAGCAGGTTGTGACTTTTCCTCCTTCAAAGGATTTGAATGCGTTCTTTGAAGAATCCTGGGCTAACCCCGAGAAGAAATTTACCCTTCCCAGAAGGATACATGTAGCGTACCCTTTCCCTGAGGAAGACAGACACAAATGGGAGACACCCCCAATGATAGACACCTCAGTTTCTCGGCTGTCTAAGAAAATAGTTTTGCCTGCCCCTGGTTAAGCCTCTTTAAAAGATCCAGCTGACCGTAAATTAGAAACAACCCTAAAATCCATATATACGGCTAACGGAATGGTGCTCAGGCCCACCATTGCTTGTGCGTGGGTAGGTAACGCTGTGGAAAAATGGTCTGACAACTTGCTTGTTAACAGTGGCGGATCCAGGGGGGGGGCACTCGGGCCCGTGCCCCCCCTGTCACTTGTGGCCCATTAAGTCTCAGGGGCCCCGGCCGCGGCCTCGGATTGCGCTCAGTGGCAGAGGATTTTTTTTCTTCATTTGTGCCGGCCCGGCCCCAGCAGGCTGTCAGCGCACGCTGATTTGACAGCTGCCGCTGGGACCAGAGCCGGCTCACGCCCACAGTGAGTGCAGCCCTCCCTCCCTCCTCCTCTCCTGCTGCAGTGCATGTGACCAGCAGGCAGCAGCGCACGGAGGCCGGGAGACGGAGCGGGCTGCGGGACAGGCTAAGGAGTCAGGCAGCGCGTAGTGGTGGACCCTGGACCGCGTGGACTGGATTTCACTTCCAGCCAGCCCAGGCTCCCCAGCGGCCACACAGAGAGGAGGCAGAGGCGCCGATCGAAGCAGGCAGAGCCGCAGAGGCAGCAGCAGCAGGACGGAGACAGTGACTCACTGTGTATATCAGCCTGTCACAGTGAGTATGCTGTTTGCTGTATCGCGGCTGCCAGCCTGTGCGAGCTACGTTTAACGTGTGTGCGGCTGCTGCTGCGGCGGCGGGCACTAAGGGGGGGCGATCCGGTCTATAAGTAGTATATGGTGGTATGTGCCTCTCACACACTGCCCCCACACCCTGCCCCTCACACGCTGCCTCCTGGCCCCTGCCCCTCACACACTGCCTCCTGCACCCTGCCCCTAACACGCTGCCCCCTGCACCTCACACGCTGCCCCCTGCCCTTCACACCCTGCCCCCTGCTCCTCACACGCTGCCCCCTGCCCTCACAAGCTTCCCCCTGCACCCTGCCTCTCACACACTGCTCCCTATACACTGTCCCTCACACGCTGTCCCCTGCACCTAACATGCTGCCCCCTGCCCCTCACACCCTGCCCCCTGCTCCTCACACGCTGCCCCCTGCCCCTCACAAGCTTCCCCCTGCACCCTGGCTCTCACACACTGCCCCCTATACACTGTCCCTCACACGCTGTCCCCTGCACCTAACATGCTGACCCCTGCCCCTCACACGCTGCCCCCTGCACCCTGACCCTCTCACACTGCCCCCTGCCCCTCACACGCTTCCCCCTGCACCCTGCCTCTCACACACTGCCCCCTTCACCCTGCCCCTCACACGCTGCCCCCTGCACCTCACATGCTGCCCCTCAGATGCTGCCCCCTGCCCCTCACACGCTGCCCCTTGTAGTGGAGACATACCCCATTTCTGGAAGCGCATGCACCGAAGCCGCACGCAAATACACTTGCCCCTTCCATGGTGCCCCCTCTATCATTTTCTTCTGGATCCGCCCCTGCTTGTTAACATAGACACAGTTGACAGGGATGAAGTAGTCCTAACTCTCGGCCATATCAAAGATGCTTCAGGTTACTTAGTTGAAGCTATGAAGGATATTGGGTTGCTGAGTTCAAGATCCTCCGCTATGGCGATTTCATCCCACAGGGCGCTGTGGATCCGCCAATGGAATGCTGATGAGGAATCAAAAAAGAATATTGAGGCGCTTCCTTACAATGGAGAAGCCCTCTTTGGAGACAAGCTGGATGCCATGATTTCAACAACTACATCAGGCAAGTCAGCATTTCTGCCTTCCGCAGCTGCTCCACCTAGGAAAGGATTTCATTCCCATACGATGCAATCCTTTCGGCCCAACAAGTCCAAAAAGGCAAAGGGTACCCCCTTCTTCGCAGGAAGAGGGCGAGGAAGAGGTAAAAAATCTACAACACCATCAGGCTCGCAGGAGCAGAAGTCAACAGCTACTTCTGCTAAAACCTCAGCATGACGCTGGAGCTCCCCTGCGGGAGTACGATCGGGTGGGGGCACGTCTACTGTTTTTCAGTTAGGTCTGGGTTCACTCAGATCTGGATCCTTGGGTACTGCAGATAGTATCCCAAGGGTACAAATTGGAATTTCAGGACATTCCCCCATGCCGATTTTTGAAATCAGCCTTATCAGCTTCTGTTCAGGACAGAGCAAAAGTCACAATTATGTCAAGATAATGTAATTTCCTTAGTTCCTGTGTCACAATAGGAAAAAGGGTTTTATTCAAGCCTGTTTGTAGTGCCGAAACCGGATGGCTCGGTCAGACCGATTTTAAACCTCAAGACTTTGAACCTTTATTTGAAAAGGTTCAAATTCAAGATGGAATCCCTGAGAGCGGTGATCTCCAGCTTGGAGGAAAAGGAATTTCTGGTATCGATGGACATCAAAGATGCTTATTTACATGTTCCCATCTACCCTCCGCATCAGCCATACCAGAGGTTTGCGGTGCAGGACTGCCACTACCAGTTCCGAACATTGTCTTTCGGGCTCTCCACGGCTCCGAAAATATTCACCAAGGTGATGGCGAAGATGATGGTTCTTCTTCACTAGAAAGGAGTCAAAGTCATACCATACTTGGACGATTGCCTCATAAAAGCGCGATACAGGGAGAAACTAGTGCAGAACATTGCACTTTCCCTGATGGTGCTTCAACTGCACGGTTGGATCATAAACCTTCCAAAATCACAATTGGAACCCACAATGAGGTTATCATTTCTAGGAGTGATATTGCACACGGAAGCACAGAAAGTATTCCTACTGGTGGAAAAGGCTCTGGAGATCCAGAGGATGGTCAAGCAAGTTTTAAAACCAGCACGCGTATCGATTCATCAGTGCATCCGCCTGCTGGGAAGATGGTAGCGGCATACGAGGCTCTACAATTTGGCCGATTCCACGCCAGGGTGTTCCAATGGGACCTACTGGACAAGTGGTCCGGATTGCACCTAGACATGCACCGGAGGATAATCCTGTCAAGAAAAGCTAGAATTTTACACTTGTGGTGTCTTCAAAGTTCGCACCTCCTGGAAGGACGCAGGTTCGGGATTCAGACTTGGATCCTGATGACCACAGATGCAAGCCTCCGAGGTTGGGGAGCAGTCACACAAGGGGAAAGCTTCCAAGGACGATGGTCAAGTCAAGAAGTACTCCTTCACATAAACATTCTGGAATTGAGAGCGGTGTACAACAGCCTTCATCAAGCGGTACACCTTCTTCAAGGTCGTCCCATACAGATCCAGTCAGACAATGTAATGGCAGTAGCTTACATAAACCGCCAGGGCGGAACAAAAAGCAGAGTGGCAATGGCAGAGGTGACAAAGATACTCCTCTGGGCAGAAAGACTTGCAAAAGCTCTGTCAGCAATTTTCATTCCGGGAGTGGACAACTGGGAAGCAGACTTCCTCAGCAGACACGATCTCCATCCAGGAGAATGGGGCCTCGCAGAGGTAGCAGATCGTTGGGGCGTTCCTCAAGTAGATATGATGGCATCACGTCTCAACAAGAAGCTTCAGAAATATTGTTCCAGGTCGAGAGACCCACAAGCAATAGCAGTGGATGCACTGGTGACCCAGTGGATGTTTCAGTCAGTGTATCTGTTCCCTCCACTTCCACTAATACCAAAAGTTCTCAAGATCATCAGAAGAACAAGGGTTCAAGCAATTCCCATTGCTCCAGACTGGCCAAGGAGGGCCAGATCTTCAGGAGTTATTACTGGAAGATCCTCAGCCTCCTCCTCTTCGCGAGGACCTGCTTCAGCAGGGGCCGTTTATCAAGACTTACCGTGGCTGCGTTTGACGGCATGGCTGTTGAGTGCCAGATCCTAGCCCGTAAGGGTATTCCCAATGAAGTCATTCCCACACTTGTTCTGGCTAGGAAAGGGGTAACGTCCAAACATTACCATCGTATTTGGAGAAAATATGTATCTTGGTGTGAATTCAAGAAGTCTCCTACGGTGGAGTTTAAATTGGAACATTTTCTCCTATTTCTACACGCGGGTGTGGATGCTGGCTTGAGATTAGGGTCTATCAAGGACCAAATTTCGGCCTTATCCATTTTCTTTCAGAAGGAAGTTCTGCGCATCCAACCTCCCTTTGTGCCTCCTGCGGCGCCATGGGATCTTAATGTGGTGTTGCAGTTCCTTAAATCGGACTGGTTTGAGCCTCTACAAGAGGTAGAGTTGAAGTTTCTCACTTGGAAAGTGGTCATGCTGTTGGCCTTGGCCTCAGGCAGACGAGTCTCTGAATTAGGGACTCTGTCACACAAGAGTCCTTACTTGATTTTTCATGAAGATAGAGCTGAACTGAAGACGCGTCAGCATTTTCTTCCAAAGGTTGTGTCTTATTTCCATATCAACCAACCTGTGGTGGTGCCAGTGGCTTCTGACACCTCAGCCGTTTCAAAAGTCCTTGGATGTCGTCAGAGCGTTGAGGACTTATGTTGCAAGAACGGCTCGGATAAGGAAAACAGAATCTTTGTTTGTCCTCTATGACCCCAACAAATTGGGGGTCCTGCTTCTAAGCAGACTATTGCGCGCTGGATCAGAGGTACTATTCAGCACGCTTATTCCATGGCAGGATTGCCGTTACCGAGTTCGGTAAAGGCCCACTCTACAAGGAAAGTGGGTTCTTCCTGGGCGGCTGCGCGGGGTGTCTCTGCATTGCAAATTTGCCGAGCAGCTACTTGGTCAGGGGCAAACACGTTTGCTAAGTTTTACAGGTCTGACACCTAGGCCCTCATTCCGAGTTGTTTGCTCGCTAGTAGATTTTAACAGCATTGCACACGCTAGGCCGCCGCCCTCTGGGAGTGTATCTTAGCTTAGCAGAATTGCGAACGAAAGATTAGCAGAATTGCGAATAGAAAATTCTTAGCAGTTTCTGAATAGCTCGAGACTTACTCCTACACTGCGATCAGCTCAGCCCGTTTCGTTCCTGGTTTGACGTCACAAACACGCCCTGCGTTCGGCCAGCCACTCCCCCGTTTCTCCAGACACTCCCGCATTTTTTCCTGGCACGCCTGCGTTTTTGCGCACACTCCCAGAAAACGGTCAGTTTCCGCCCAGAAACACCCACTTCCTGTCAATCACACTCCGATCACTTTAACGATGAAAATTCTTCGGTTGGACGTGAGTAAATCTACTAAGTTTTGTGCTAAAATACTTAGCGCATGCGCACTGCGTACCATGCGCATGCGCATTTTCGCCTTAATCGCTCCGTTGCGAAAATCGGCAACGAGCGAACAACTCGGAATGACCCCCCTTGACTGCTGACGACCTTCAGTTTGGTCAGTCAGTTCTACAGGAACATTAGCACTTTCCCGCCCGTACTGGGAGCTTTGGTACATCCCCATGGTACTAAAATGGACCCCAGCATCCTCTAGGACGTAAGAGAAAATAGGATTTTAATTACCTACCGGTAAATCCTTTTCTTGTAGTCCGCAGAGGATGCTGGGCGCCCGCCCAGTGCTCATTTTTCCTGCAGAATTACGTTTTATCTTTTTACACAGGTTCTCATGTGTTAAGATGTTCACATCTGTTGCTGTTGCATTATGCATGCACGTTAGCATGGGTTATGTTGAAAGCCATGATAGGCGGCATGTTTTGTATGGTGTGAGCTGGTGTGAATCTCGCCACTAGTTTAATGTAAATTCTTCTCTCGAAGTTGTCTGTCTCCTCGGGCACAGTTCCTATACTGAGGTCTGGAGGAGGGGCATAGAGGGAGGAGCCAGTTCACACTGTTGAAAAGTCTTAAAATGCCGAAGGCTCCTGCGGAACCGTCTATACCCCATGGTACTAAAATGGACCCCAGCATCCTCTACGGACTACGAGAAAAGGATTTACCGGTAGGTAATTAAAATCCTATTTTTGTAGGGACATATAAATCCTAAAGGGTTTATTTCCTAGAAAATCAAGTTCAATTCATGTTAAAGAATATAAAGACATATTTATTTTGTAAATACTTTTAAACAGTTAAGGCAACATTAATATAATAAAATATAATATAATATAATAATGAATTTGCAACACTACACAATGTCAGATTATACAACAGTATTTTAAAATCAGAATTTACAATTATACATAAGTATAAAATGAAATTAAAGGTATTTGCTCTTCTAAAGTGCATATGTGTTTATACTACTGTATACAGCCTGAAGACAGGATTCTGTAATATGATGGTTAAAAACTGAATTAAGGAAATGATCATCATACAGTACTCGGTGGTATGGGGGTACACGTGGAGATGTGTGCTGAACGATCTATCACAGAACCGCTCAGCACACATCTCTCCCCCCACACTCAGCACATCAGCGTGATGTGTGCTGAGCGGAGGGGCGCTCATTTCACACAGCGGTGAAGTGATGGACCTGACTAGATTGTGCCTGCATACAGGTCAATCTAGTACTGGCGATAGTGACACGCAGGGCCGCGCATCGCCATCGCTATGGGGTATACACACAGAGAGATGTATGCTTCTTTTCTAAGCAATCTAGTCAGCTTGGTTAGAAATTAATAACAAAATTGCTCTGTGTGTAACCCCCTGTAGAGTTTTCCTGAGCTCTTTACAGTACACACAGAAAAAACATACAGTTCATTTGAATTAGTGTTTTCATTGTACTTTTTAACACTGTACATTGTAATTTTGTGTTTTATTTTGTAAATGTACTTATATTTTTATAATATATTACTGTACATATTTGTTTTACAGATATCTGTGTTTTTTCAGTTAAACAGCTATGTATTACTATATTGCTATATTTTATTTGTGTACACCAATCAACCAGTCGTCTAGTTTCATGCTCAAATAATCCAACACTGAACATCTACAAAGAAGTATACTATGTTCTAATGTAATAACATGCTAAGATGATTGTGTTTCTCCAACTGGCAATTAATAAAAAGATCAGAAACGTATAGAAGCATTCTTATCGTGGAAGGAGGATTTAAAAAAAAAGGTGACATAGGAATAATCTGGCTAATTATATTAAAAAAAAGATTAAAATGCCTTGGTGAAGAAATGAGGGGCGTGGTCTTGGAAATTGTTATATTGATCGGTTCCGGCCACCAGTACAGTTGCAGGAAAAGTTCGGGGACGTTCTGGATCCTGTAATAAAAAGAATAATCAGTTCAAATTGCTGCTCTCCTAGGGAAAATTACTACAGGGTTCTCATTCTGTAAGCTCCTATATACAAGTGTGTCCTTTCTTAGTGGTGCTTCAGGTGCGCCAAATTATTCCGCACATCAGTTCCCAAGCGAATCAACCGCACATAGAGCACCTTTCTGCTCAAAATGTGCGTCTTATTCACATGAATAAACCACTGGGAGCGACTACAGTATACACTGCACTGATCCATTTGATGTATGACAATTGTTCATCTGTGTGCCAGTGAGTCTGACCATGTGTAAAAAGAGCTTCCATTGTGTTTCATCTGCGATATTGCACGTGTGTAAAACCAGTTCCTGTGCCATTATTCGCAGCCCAACATGTCTAGTTCTCTGTGTGCGGCTTTTCAATGCGTCTGCTATGCAACTAAGATGCAAAATGTAAAGAAAAATTTGGTATGCTACTCTTCTCGAAGTGTCTCAGTCGCGCCAGGTGCCTTGCTCCGCATGGCCTATGGACAACCAGTAAATGAGGAGACATCTATAACCACTTAGCCTAGTGGTTCCCAGTCTATTTTAGCACATGGAACCCTAACAATTATACAGATTTTATTGATGGATTCCATATCCTTACAGATTCCAAAGCTGGGCTACAAGTTTCTCGTACCCTAACTAGAGAATTTACTATACTGTTACTGCTGTCTGGAATCTCTTCATTTTCTTCACTAAGGCCAGCTACATATCAGTATGATGTGTGGACAGCCGATCTGGTGGCGACAGGACCCTGCAATGGCAAGTGCATACACACTTGCCAATGCAGGGGTGTTATGGAGCAACAGAGGATGCCATGTTGCATTCAGCATTATAGCATTATTAGCGATGTCTTCTGGTTGACACTTCTTCAGTGCCGACCAGAAGACATCGCTAACGACCACGGGAGCATGGAAATCGGGCAAACTCACTGCCCAAGGACAAATTGGCTGATATCAGCATAGTGTGTACCCGACCTAAGATTGGGCATATCCTATTCTTGTTTCCTCTTCATCTACTACTTATCTACAACAAAAAAGATTCATATAAATAAGCACATATAAATGCTCTCTAGCAATTTCTGGAGTGAAGCATTAGTGATTAGTAGACAGTATGTTCTCTACCAGTGGCAGAATGGTTATTATTCATCATTGCCACACTCGTTTTAACGCATACATACAAATTTTGGACTGACAATATTTTGTCTATATGCCATAATGAATTTTTATCTTACAGAATCCCTGATATCCGTTGACAGAACCATGGTGTGTCGCAAGTCCCAGTTTGATAACATGAAAATAAATTGTGATCATTGTACCTAAATTGCCCACATTGTATCAATGTTTTGCCCCATAGAAACTTTGGCCCAGGATACAATTGTTCACCACCCTGACTCACTGACGGGTAAATTATCCTTTGTTATGGGGGTGAAGGGGTATCATGGAATGTTATGTGCACTGATACCGCTTCTCCCCTATGTATGACACTGGTGGTGCGGGCTCAGTGACAAGGGTGCTATGCGCCTCTGTTCATGTCGACACTGCTATCTAAAAGATAGCACACCGATATCCAGGGCAATGTGCTGACCGTTCCCACACCTGCAGTTATTGATATCGACAGCTGCAGGTGGAGTCGCCCTATCTCCACAGCAGGGAGAGAGCTGTACCTGGCTATGGAGGCATCCCGACTCTGGGCTGCACAGGAGATCTTGCGTAATTTGCCAGATCTCATGTATACGCAGTGCAGCCGGCTGGGCTGGGAGACACAGCACATCAGCACTTCCCTGCTTCGGCAGACAAGATGTTAATACTTCTTGTTGGTGTGGCTTCTTGTTTCACCTCGGTAATGATACGAAGCAGGAAGTGTGATAGCAGCATGATCCGTGCCACTATAATACATTTACCCTGAGTGCTTCTTTAGATGGTCATCAACTTAACAAGTTATAACATAATGTATGCTGGTTACTGACCTCAACAGGATAAGCTTCGGTGGGAACGTAGCGGATGACAAATCCACATCTTCTCCTGTTGGACATGTTAGGTTCACTGGCATGGACGGTCAGTCCATCATGTACCTGACAGGATTAATGAGAATACATATATAGTTTTCAGTACACAGGACTCCCACATTGCACTCACATCTATCACTAGCAACAGCTGGAAATATAAACACCTTTATCATACATCTGACAGGCATACACTTCTAGGAGAGCAATGTTATTATTTGTTTAACCATGCACTAATGTATACTTATATCTACTGACAATGTACTGACACGAGGCAGCAGTGCTCTTAGGGGGTCAAGCCTAATGACATGTTTATCGCTTTAAAAAAAATGAAAATGTATAATATATTATTATTCTCTGCTGCCTGTCAGCAGTGCCGTTTCTAGCAGCGGAAGAACCGTGTGATTGCATGGGGCGCCTGCTGCTGCACTTTTTACTGTCCATAGACTGCTCCCCTTCCTCTCTGTCATAGTACTCTGCTCAGGGGGCAGAGTTTCGCAGAATGACATGTTTGCATCATGATGCTCATTTTGCAAAACTCCGCCCGCTGAGTGGAGTACTGTGACAGGGAGGAGGGGGAGCAAGGGAGCTGGTGGGCTGGGGGGCTGTGGCTGTGGCTGTGGCCGGCTGTACACACCCCTGACAACAAGCATTAACCCTGGCAACTAGCATTACACACCCTTAGCAACTAGCATTACACACCCCTGGCAACCAGCATTTCACACCCCTGGCAACTAGCATTACACACCTCTGGCAATGAGAATTACCCCTGGCAACAACCATTACACACCCCTAGCAACGAGCATGACACCCGTCCCAGAGCATGAAACCCCTGGCAATGAGCATGAATCCCAGACCATGAATCCCCTGGCAACGAGCAAGACACCCAACCCATGAAACTCCTGGCAACGAGCATGACACCCAGCGTGTGAAACCCTTGGCAATAAGCAGGTTATTTATAAGTAATTAGAAGCTTTACTGTAGGGTATAAAGTATCACGGTATGGTAGTGTGTGGCATAATATGGTGCAAGGGGCTTTACTGTGTGGGGCCTAATATGGTGGATTTTTCCCCCTCTGTTGTTGCCAAGCTCTGTTGTTGCAGTGTCAAAACTGGGGTGAAAGGTACGCACATTTTCGCGAGACCACACCCCCTCGCTGGGAGCGTGCGCAAGTTTGTGTTGTTATATCGATGGGGCAAATTTTTATTTCTCTTATATCCTAGAGGATACTGGGTTCCACATTAGTACCATGGGGTATAGAAGGGTCCACTAGAGCCTTGGGCACTTTAAGAAATCAATAGTGTGCACTGGCTCCTCCTTCTATGCCCTTCCTACCAGACTCTGTTTAGAAAATGTGCCCGTAGGAGCCGGTCATGCTTAGGGAAGCTCCTTAAGAGTTTTCTGCGTTTATTTTCTATTTTGTTGTTTTCAGGCAGGGCTGATTGGCACCAGCCTGCCTGCTTCGTGGGACTTAGGGGGAAGAACGGCCCAACTTCCTGGAGAGTTAATGGTCCCGTTTCTCCGCTGACAGGACACTGAGCTCCTGAGGGAGTTATTCACAAGCCATACCATGGCGCAGTGTACCCTCCCGCAGCACGCCCCCACCCCTAACAGAGCCAGAAGAAAGAAGATTGGTGAGTACAGCACCAGCGTCCCGCTGAGCGGGTCACTGGCAGGAATGGCAACACAAGGGTAGGAGCGCAGAACTGAGTACAGGCTGCACTCCAGGGGGCTCAGAAGGGCATGCGGCTGCATGTGTCCCATTGTGAGAGGCGTGCTGAGCCACCAATGATACCCACACTGGCACCCATTGCTGACAAGGGTTTTAACCCTGTGTTAGTCTGAAAATTACCTCAGTCCAGTCTAAATAAAAGCGGGAAGCCGAGCGCCATGAAGGGGGCGGGGCTTCACTGAGAGTGGATCCAGCAGCTCACCAGCGCCATTTTCCTTCTGCAGCATGCTCTGACAGGTATCACAGGGAAGCACAGCTCCTCCACAAAGACTCCAATTCTCCTCAGCGGTACCAGGGGGTCTTAGAAGGGAAGGGGGGAGCAGTGTTAAATACTAAGCCCTATAAAGGGACTTAGTGTGGCGACCCAGCTGATAATTTCTTGGCTACAGGGGCGCTGTGTGTGACTGGCTCCGATTTCTGTGTCTCCCTAGGGGCTCTGTGTGGGTTAAACTATGTCCCCTTCTGTGTGTGGGTGTGGGTGTGTCCCTTAACATTACCATGTCCATGGACTGTGTTTCCTGCACGGCTGAGTGCCTTTCTTCCCCTGGAGACTCACTACAGGATAGTGCTCATTCTCAGACTAGTGGGGCAGAACCCCCATGTTTAGCTTCCATTAAAGGGATGATATCAAATATTTCAACTAAATTATCCAATAATGAGAAAGGGACACAAATTTTAAGACCATGGATGACCTGATAAATAGATATTCAGTTCCCACACCAGTGTCTCAAACCCCCACAAAAACCCCCCATTTGCCCACAAAAGCGTTGTCTGGCCTAGCTCATGCAGGATGACACTGATGACCATACATCAGATCCAGAGGAGGGTGAGGTGGATACAAGGGAGGGGATGCTTTCTTATCACAGGGCATACAGGCCCTGATAGAGGCTATCAGAAATGTCCTGCACATTCCTGACAAGACGGCAGAGGTGGAGGAGGAATCCTTTTTTAATGTAAGAAAGAAATCCTCAGCTACTTTTCCTGCATCAAAGGAATTGAATGCCCTGTTTGAAGAAACTTGGGCTAACCCTGACAAGAAATTTCAGATCCCTAAAAGGTTGATTACATCCTTTCCCTTTCCCTTTCCCATGGATGATAGAAAGAAATGGGAAAACCTGCCGATTGTTGACGCATCGGTATCTAGGTTGTCACATAAGATTGTTTTACCGGTGCCTGGGCAGCATCCTTAAAGGACACATCTGACCGCAAAATTGAGAACACTCTCAAATCACTGTACAGGTCGGCGGGGGTGGCCCAGAGACCCACTATTGATTGCGTATGGATCACTAGAGCCATCGCAAAATGGTCACGTAACCTAATTGACAGTTTGGATACCTTAACCAGGGGGGGCATTGTTTTACTCCTGCAGCATATCCAAGATTCTGCTAATTTTATGGTGGAGGCCTTAAAGGAAATTGGTTTGCTCAATGTACGCACCACTGCCGTGGCAGTGTCAGCATGTAGGGGATTGTGGCTACGCACGTGGACTGCGGATGCGGACTCCAGGAAAGGAGTGGAAAATCTGCCTTTCACAGGATAGGTCCTGTTCAGGGATGAACCTGATAAGCTAATATCCAAGGCTACGGTGGGTAAATCTACATACCTTCCTTTCGCTACACCCCCAGCTAGGAAAACCTACACTGCTCCAACTCTGCAGTCCTTTTGGACAGCAAAATTCAAAGGCAAGTCCAAGGGTTCCTCTTCTACCTTCAAAGGTAATAGAGGTAAAACCAGGAAACCAGCAGCTGCAGGTTCTCAGGAACAGACCTCCGGGTCTGCTTCCTCAAAGCCTTCAGCATGACGGTGGACCGCACTGCCTGGAAGACAGGCGAGTGGGAGCATGGTTACGTTATTTCAGTCACGTTTGGGCAATGACTTGCCAGGACCCCTGGGTCACAGACCTTATTTTTACAATACAATATACTCCACTTAGGCGCGTTCCAATTTTAACATGTCATATTATAAATGTTTCTCTTCAATCATTTACTTTGTTTTCACAACCTATAGAAATGTGGATTTGTGTTGACCCTTAGGTAAAAACATCAAATACCACATAAAAAAAGAAAAACACAATAGTGTAGAAGTCCTTTTTATATATATAATATCCAGATATTTATCGCATCTCACTCACAAATTTCTCAGAGATTTCAGGCATGTCATTTTATCTTTATGTTCAAGATCTCCTCAAACAGACTCCACAAGAATTGGAAGTGGACCAAATTTTCTTAGTGCTTCCAACCTATGGAATATGTGTCAGAGTCGCCTCCGGCACACATACAGCAGAAAGAAAGACCGATTGTGCAATATTGCCTTATAAAAAGATTTTTAATTTTTACATAAATGCACTCACATAATAAAAAGAATAAAAAGTGTATCACATGGCTTTTTCCTGTAATTCCCCAAGAGAACACCACACTGGACTGTTGAGATGATAACTTTACAGCCAAGTGAGTATGAGTCCCGGTTTACCCACAGCTCACCCTTCCAAGCAGTGTACAAATGGTATGCAGGAATCCGTCCGGATACAATGGACACGGTGCCGCTTGGTACCCCTACGTACCTTCCTTCCGCTACACTCCCAGCTAGGAAAACCTACACTGTTCCAACTCTGCAGTCCTTTCGGACAGCAAAATCCAAAGGCAAGTCCAAGGGTTCCTCTTCTACCTTCAAAGGTAATAGAGGTAAAACCAGGAAACCAGAAGCTGCGAGTTCTCAGGAACAGACCTCCGGGTCTGCTTCCTCAAAGCCTTCAGCATGACGGTGGACCGCACTGCCTGGAAGACAGGCAGGTGGGAGCATGGTTACGTTATTTCAGTCACGTTTGGGCAACGACTTGCCAGGAACCCTAGGTCACAGATCTTATTGCCCAGGGATACAGACTGGAGTTTCAGGAACTCCCACCTCACAGATCCTTGAAATCAGGCTTACCAGCTTCTCCGGAAGCAAGTGTGACTTTACAGGCAGCCATTCAGAAACTGGTGCTGACTTAGGTCATTGTTCCAGTTCCACTTCAACTACAAAACAAGGGTTATTACTCCAACCTGTTTGTGGTACCGAAACCGGACGGTTCGGTGAGGCCCATTCTCAACCACAAATCTCTGAACATGTATTTAAGGGTGTTCAAATTCAAGATGGAGTCTCTGAGAGCGGTGATCTCAGGTCTGCAGGAGGGGGAATTCCTGGTGTCTCTGGACATCAAGGACGCGTACCTTCACATTATGATTTGTCCTCATCAGGTGTATCTATCTAAGGTTTGCACTGCAGGACTGTCACTATCAGTTTCAGGCCCTGCCATTTGGCCTCTCCACGGCACCAAGGGTATTCACCAAGGTAATGGCAGAGATGATGTTTCACCTCCGCAAACAGGGAGTGAACATAATACCATACCTGGATGACCTGCTGATAAAAGCGCCGTCCAGGGAGAGGTTGTTGGACAGCATTGCCCTCTCAACCCGACTTCTCCAGGATCACGGGTGGATTCACCTGACCGAGGGTCGATGGTTCGGGATTCAAAATTGGATTCTGCTATCCAAGGACGCAAGCCTCAGAGGTTGGGGAGCAGTCACCCAAGGGGAACAGTTCCAAGGAAAATGGTCAAGTCAGGACGCCATTCTTCCGATCAACATTCTGTAACTAATGACCATATACAACACCCTTATACAGGCATCACATCTTCTTCAAGATCAAGCCATTCAGGTTTAGTCGGACAATGTAACGGCAGTAACGTACATAACCCGACAGGGCGGAACGAAGAGCAGAGCTGCAATGTCAGAGGTAACAGAAATTCTCCTCTGAGCAGAAAGACATGCAGTGGTGCTGTCGGTAATCTTCATTCCAGGAGTAGACAACTGGGAAGCAGACTTCCTCAGCAGAGATGATCTCCACCCAGGAGAGTGGGGCCTTTACCCGCAGGTGTTCAAGTCCTTAACAAGTTGGTGGGGAATTCCACAGATAGACATGATGGCCTCTCGTCTCAACAAGAAGCTAAAGTGCTATTGTTCCAGGTTGAGGGACCCACAAGCAGTGGTGGTGGACGCTCTGGTGACTCCATGGGTCTACCAGATGGTTTTCGTGTTTCCACCTCTTCCACTGATCTCAAGAAGGGAAAAGGTTCAAGCAATTCTCATTGCTACAGATTGGCCGAGAAGGGTCTGGTACGTGGATCTACTGGAGTTGCTCCTGGAGGACCCGTGGCCTCTGCCTCTGTGAGAGGATCTTCTGCAATAGGGGCCGTTCGTCTATCAAAACTTACCTCGGCTACGTTTGACTCCATGGAAGTTGAGTGTCAGATTTTAGCCCGGAAAGGCATTCCGAACAAGGTTATTCCAACCCTGATCCAAGCTAGGATCGTCTAAACATTACCACCGTATTTGGAAAAAATATGTCTTGTGGTGTGAAAACAGGAAATTTCCTGCAGTGGAATTTCAACTGGGACGTTTTCTCCTTTTTCTACAGTCGGGTGTGGATGTGGGCCTACGTTTGGGCTCCTTGAAAGTCCAGATTTCTGCCTTGTCCATTTTCTTCCAGAAACAATTGGCTTCCCTCCCTGAGGTTCAAACGTTCTTGAAGGGTGTTCTGCACATCCAGCCGCCCTTTGTGCCTCCCACGGCACCTTGGGATCTTAACGTGGTGTTGCAGTTTCTGCAATTGGACTGGTTTGAACCTTTACAGGAGGTTGACGTTAACTTTCTTACGTGGAAGACTGTTACACTGTTGGCCTTAGCTTCTGCAAGGCGTGTGTCCGAACTATTGGCGTTGTCTCACAGAAGCCACTATTTGATTTTTCATGAGGATAGAGTTGAACTCAGAACTCATCAGCAATTTCTTCCTAAGGTGGTGTCTGCGTTTCATATCAACCAACCTATTGTGGTTCCGGTGCTTACTGACACCTCTGCTACCTCAAAGTCCCTGGATGTTTTGAGGGTTTTGAAGATCTACGTGAAGAGGACAGCTCGTCACAGAAAATCTGACTCGCTGTTTGTTCTTTATGATTCCAAGAAAATTGTGTGTCTTGCTTGAAAGCAGTCTATTTCTCGCTGGATCAGGCTTACTATCCAGCATGCTTATTCATCGGCAGGATTGCCGGTTCCTAAAGTAAAGACTCACTCTACTATGTCAGTGGGTTCTTCCTGGGCGGCTGCCCGGGGTGTCTCGGCATTACAGCTCTGCTGAGCAGCTACTTGGTCAGGCTCGAACATGTTTGCTAAGTTCTTCAAGTTCGATACTTTGGCCTCTGAGGACCTTCAGTTTGGTCAATCAGTTCTGCAGGAACCTCAGCACTCTCCCATCCGGTTTGGGAGCTTTGGTACATCCCCATGGTACTAATGTGGACCCCAGTATCCTCTAGGACATAAGAGAAAATAGTATTTTAATTACCTACCGGTAAATCCTTTTCTCATAGTCCGTAGCGGATACTGGGCGCCCGCCCAGTGCTTCGTGTTTCCTGCTCTGTTACTTAGTTAAGTAATGTTGTTGGTTCAGCTGTTGCTGTTCTTGTTCAGTTTGATTAGCATGGCTTTCCTCTTGTTTGTGTGTGCTGGTTCGAATCTCACCACTGTCGTGTTACATCCTTCCTCAGGATATGTCCGTCTCCTCGGGCACAGTTTCTAGACTGAGACTGGTAGGAGGGGCATATAGGGAGGAGCCAGTGCACACTATTGATTTCTTAAAGTGCCCAAGGCTCCTAGTGGACCCGTCTATACCCCATGGTACTAATGTGTACCCCAGTATCCTCTATGGACTATGAGAAAAGGATTTTCTGGTAGGTGATTAAAATCCTATTATCTTGCACTTAGAGCCAAATTGTCTAGAAACAGCCCTGCTTGTCAGGAACCAAGAGTAGGGGGCACAAATGAAATATTACATATATGAACTAGAAGAGATGAGGGGCATGATCTAGCTTTATGTTTATATTTAGGTTAACAAGTTTAGAATATTTTGATCAGAAGCAGGGGCATTGTAGGGAGCATATAGAATCGTAGACCCCCAACAGCATAGGGGATACAATATGTAAAAAAGGAAAAAAGTAGGGTGCGCTTATCAATAGCAGCTGGTTGGGGGTGGTGAGTCCCCAATGAATATAGAAACAAGATAGGGGATACGGTCGTTAGGTCGACAAAACTTAGGTCAACAGTCATTAGGTCAACCACTGAAGGTCGACGTGGGCATTAGGTCGACATGCACTAGGTCGACATGGACATTAGGTTAACATGTATTAGGTCAAAAGGTCGACATGGGTTTTTAAAAATTTTTTTTCATTTTTTTGGACTTTTTCATCCTTTACGATCCACATGGACTACAATTGGGAACAGTAGCGATGCGAGGGGACATGGTGCACTAATTGGGGTTCCACGTTACTTTAAGAAGAAAACGACACCAAAAAAGTCCAAAAAATATCGATTTTTTTCACCTGTCGACCTAGTACATGTCGACCTAATGCCCATGTTGACCTTCAGTGGTTGACCTAATGATTGTCGACCTAAGTTGTGTCAACCCATACCCCAGAATAGAATAAGAAGTCCCTGTGGAAAAGCATCAGAGTAAAGAAGTAACTGTTAAATTAATTCTACCTTTATAGTAGAAATGTTTATCATATACATATAAAGTAACTCTTTTAGATGATGTTGTTACTTACAGACATTTGTCCAGCTTTGAGTGGACACTCAACTAAATCTTCTACATTGACCAGGTGCTTTGGGATCTCCTGGTTTGATGTCAGCATGTTCCCCGGGATGTCTGCAGTCCTGTGCTCTAGAACCCCCTGTTTGTGAGTTCCTGGAGAAAGACATATCACAGTCATTGCATATAAGTCCCATTCCTAATTCCGATTTACAGCCTGGAATGGGTTACATTTCGTCCTAATAATACACATATATTATCTTCATGAGAGATGTATACAACATGAACATAACACACATGACATTGTGATTATAATGTACATACATGTTAACAGATAATACCTGGAATGATTTGCAGGACTCCATTCTCTGTGTCCACGTCATCCAGTGCCAGCCACACAGAAGCCACTGGTCCTCCCTCAAATCCCCAGTATCTGCAATACAGAGAGGGAGCCAGTTGTGATTTGTCCACCCCTGACATGACCATGTAAATGACTGCACACAATCCATCTACAAGGCACCTTTCCTACTTACTTGATGTCCTGATGCCAGGCAACGTAGGGGGATGTGTTGTCTTTGTGTGGGACATCAGTGGACGGATATTTGCAGATAAAGCGTGAGTCCAGGAGAATGACATTGGGGCCCAGCACAGCGGTGATTGCTCTCAGAAGATTGGGATGGACGGCCAGGTTCATCGCCCACTCGTACTGCATGTGGATGTTGTGCAGATTGTACTGAGTGTACTCCTTGCCTGTAAATATATGTTTCTATCATTATATACATAAACAGTATTCACAGGGATAGAAAATATCACATTGTGAAGATTATCAGTCAGCTAGACTGGGGTTTCATTAGGGGTTTTTCTTTTCAGATTGTCATTTGTTTTTACACAGATTGTTTTACTTTTAAATACCCTAAGTGGCGCTAATAAGGTAACAGTAAGATATCCTGGAATAATAACAAAGTAATAATAAGATAACTAAATATGTTTGGCTTCTTGCCATTGACAGTGGTAGTGAAGGGGAAGGGAACATAAGAGCGCCTATCCTTACAAACACATTTAATACATCTCTGCATGAATCTACATTTCACATATAAGATAGAACAATTTTTAATAAACACATATTTATTTCCACAGAAGGCAGGACAAAAATAACAATAATCAACAAATTACAAACAAAATGATGTGCCCATTGATGTACTCAAAAAATATGTTGTGGTCACCGGCTGGAGATATATCAGAGGCAGAACTCTGTGAGACAACGGAGTCAGCTGCCGCCAGGCTCCTTCTTTGAAGGGGGCACCTCCATGTGTTCAGCGACATTAATCAATTAAGTTAATTGACAGCAGCCGGTATCCGTTCCGTAGCCGACTTCCCCACTAGTCACTTCACCTTACAAATCACACCCTCTTTATTATAGATACACTGGAAGCAGACAACTTACTGATGAAGCTATTTGCTCCTGTAAAGGAAGCATGAGAATTCTAACTATATGAAGTTATATCTCTGACAATCACAAGTAACTTCATGTAGTTAGAATTATCATACTTCCTATGCAAGAGCAGATATCTCCATCAGTAAGGTGCATGCTTCCAGTGTAAAAGCTTGTGGGTTCTAATCCTGGATATGACACTTGCAAATTAATTGTCACAGAAATAATCAGCGTTGTGAGTGACTGAGCAGATCTATGTAGTGTGTGGCTGGACCCCTACATAGTTCCACCTAGTTGCAATGGTTTTGTAGTAGCTTCATATAGTTAGAATCTGCAGACTTGCTATGCAGGAGCAAATGTGTGTGTGTGTGTGTGTGTGTGTGTGTGTGTATATATATATATATATATATATACACACATATAATATATATATATATATACACACATATAATATATATATATATATATATATATATAGGGGCACCAATATTTTCCTTTCCTCCCGGCAACTTGGACAAACTTACGCCACTGAGATATATATAATATACCCGAGTGCTGATAAAGTTACCTCATGCTGTCATGTTTCAGAGATAACATATAGGGTGCGCATCTGCATATCAGGAATAAGCCAGGAGGTGAGTGTTATACCAAGAGAGATAGGCAGTATGGGACGAGAGGTAGGAGACAGATGTAACTATAAATACAGTAAGACACATCTCCACATATTATATGCAAAAGGAAAACACAGAGGCAATGCCATGCTCAACAGCTATTTTACAATATATATATATATATATATATATATATATATATACATACAATATTAGAAAAAAATATTCATTTTAAAGGACATCACAACACGTTTTATCAGTCCTATTAAATGAGTACCTGAGTTTTTTAATCTGTAAGTCATTTCTAAACTCACCAAACTTTTCCTCCAGTCTCCCATAGTCGCTGTTGGCTTGGCGCAGTTCATTTGTATCTAACACGTCTATTGCTGTCAGAAAGCCATTGGCATCATAGAGAGTCTTCATGTGATTAGCATCAGCCTTCATTGTGCTGTTATTAGAGGATAATCAGCTGCTGGTATAATGCAGATATAACTGTCTTGTTCTAACACTGATTATATACAAACCTGAGAGAGAAGCCCAGCCCATGTACCTGTTATGGGGCAGGTTATTTTGCCTGGTCAAAGTTTCCGGGCTCAGAATAAACATGATAGCTTCGGGTGGTTATGATAGCTTCGGGTGGTTAATTGCTACAGTATTTTACATATAATTGAGCACAAGACAATTTCCTTGTTTCAGTGTGCCCATCCCTGGGCATTCCAAAACTTACACAATTCAAAGGAAGAAGAAAGACAAAAAAGTCTCTACCAGCAGCATTCTTTGTTAATAATTTTATATGATCGTGCAGTTGATAAAGTAGTGAAACACCCAGTTTTGCATCTCTAGAAAAAATACATACATATGCAATAAAACATAACTTTTAATTCTATACTAATATATAAAAAAGCACAATGAAGAAAAGTACTTTGTAATTACTAAAAATTAGTCAATATCTGAACGGGACACATAAATCCTTTGTACGCACCTATGTATATCTCGGGTGGTATTCATTTGATCGGCGGTCGGGAAACCGACGGTCACATGACCTCCAGCGACATCCCGCCCCCTCACTATCCCAATGGTCGGCATGCCGACCAACAGGGACTATTTCCACTCGTGGGTGTCCACGACACCCATAGAGTGGGAATAGAACCTGTGGCGACGAGCCCGCAAGGGGCTTGCTGCACTCGCTCCTCCCCGCCAGGATCCCGGCATCGGTATGCTGCTGGGATCCCGGCGTCGGTATGTTGACCGGCGGCCTCCTGACCGCCGGTCAGACATACTACACCCGTATATCTCTAGGTATCCCACGTACAAGTATATGTAAGGACAACCCTTAAAAGTGGTGAAAAAAAATATGACATGTAGAGCATATATGGACTCTTGGTGATCCTGTTCCACTAAATTCATGTATAGGGGAGTATCCACTCCGCGAGTTCGCTGATTAGTCGTAATTTCAATTGGAGTGGTTATTGAATTTGTAACCAATGAATTGTTAAATATACACAAAATCTTGAAGTCTATGTATAGGGTGGTTTTAGTACTAGAACTTGTGTCACATATCTGAGCATACAAGTATTGTATGAAAAGGACTATGTATGGATATATTGATAGGAAATGGGATTATAGATTGAGAATAGGACAATACAGATTGTGAATCTGCTGTTTAGTCAAAGTTTCCGGGCTCAGAATAAACATGATAGCCTCGGGTGGTTAATTGCTATTGTACACATAACCAGGGCCGGACTGGCCATTAGTTTTACCGGGGAAAGTCCCGGGGGGCCGATTGGTGTGTGTGGCCGCTTGTCATATGAGGCCCCTCCCCCCGCACGTCACCAACGCAATGTGTGTCCTAACTATAGTAGGGCCTATTAGGAGAAGAGGCCCTCCCCCACCACCACCCAGCTGTCCAGAAGAGAAGAAAACCAATAATAGCAGCGCTGAATTCAATTAATACTAAAAATTAAAAAATGAGATGGATTGAATGAAAACAGATTAAAAAATGTATTAATAACTCTGATTAATAACCAATTAAAAGTCAATGTGACCACCGGCAGAATAAGTGAACCAGAAATGTCCGTTCCTTTTAAATAACTGGACACCAGTTTAGGCAGAATATACAGGCTTAGGAGCTGATTGCACAGTCCCGAAAAGGGTTATTACCGCTTCTTAGGCCGCTGGAGGGAGAAATA
>NC_086451.1:245128856-245206356 GCF_028390025.1 Pseudophryne corroboree | reverse complement strand
AGAAACGTAACACAACATGTGTGTAACCACAAATAATCACTGCAGATATAGTACGCACTGAGACGGGCGCCCAGCATCCTCTACGGACTAAGAGAAAAGGATTTACCGGTAGGTATTAAAATCCTATTTTCTCATACGTCCTAGAGGATGCTGGGGTCACATCAAGAACCATGGGGTTATACCAAAGCTCTAGAATGGGCGGGAGAGTGCGGACGACTCTGCAGTACCGAATGACCAAACGTGAGGTCAACCTCGGCCAAGGTATTAAAACTGTATTACTTAGCCAAATTGTTTGCTAAAAAGCTGCTCGGCAAAGTTGCAATGCCGAGACTCCTCGGTCCACCGCCCCGGACGAGCCCACCTTTCTAGTAGAATGGGCCTTCACCTATTTCGGTAACGGCAATCCTGCCGTGAGATGAGCATGCTGAATCGTACCACAGATCCAGCGCGCAACGGTCTGCTTGGAAGCAGGACACCCAATCTTGTTGGGAGCAACAAGGACAAACAGAGCCTGTGTTCCTAAACGGAGCCGTCCCGGCGACATACATTTTCAAAACTCTGACCACAACAGGTTGGTACATGTGGAAAGAAGAAACCACCTTCGGTAGAAATTGTTGACGAGTTTCCAACTCTGCTCTATCTTCATGAAAGATCAAATAAGGTCTCTTGTGAGACTAGGCCGCTAACTCAGACACTCGCCTTGCGTATGCCAAGGCCGACCTGACGACCACTTTCCAAGTGCCGTGGCGTACATCAATTGACAAGGAGGGACAAAAAGCAGGGCCTGCATGCGAGAAGTATCAAGAATACTCCTCTGGGCGGAAAGAAATGCAATAGCACTGTCTGCAATCTTCATCCCGGGAGTAGACAACTGGGAAGTGGACTTACTGAGTCACCACGATCTCCACCCAGGGGAGTGGGGCCTACATCCTCAGGTGTTTCAACAGATTGACCAGTGGGGTTGCCTCCAGATCGACATGATGGCATCTCGCCTCAACAAGAAACTTCGCTGCTGTTGCTCACAAACCAGAGACCCTCAGGCATGCGCAGTGGATGCACAACGTCGCCTTGGCCTTACCAGCTGGTCTATGTATTTCCTCCGATTCCGTTGATCCCAAAAGGTGCTCAAGAGGATCCCACATCAAGGAGTAAAAGCAATTCTGCTTGCCCTGGATTGGCCCCGGAGAGCGTGGTACGCGGATCTTCTGGACTTGGCTGTTAAAGACCCTTGGCCTCTACCACTCAGAAGAGATCTTCAACAAGGACTGTTCGTCTACCCGGACTTACGGCGGCTTCGTTTGACGGCATGGAAGTTGAGCGGAACATCCTACCTCACAAGGGACTTTCCAAAAAGGTCATTGCCACTATGGTGCAAGCCAGGATACCTGTGATGTCAAAACACTATCATAATATCTGGCGGAGATATGTCTCCTGGTGCGAGGACCGCACATATCCATCTGCCGAATTTCACTTGGGAAGATTTCTTCGTTTGCTGCAGGCTGAAGTGAATCAAGGCTTATGTCTGGGATCTATTAAGGTTCAGATTTCAGCTTTCAATCTTCTTCCAAAAGTTGGCTATACTGCCTGAAGTTCAGACCATCTTGCAAGGGGTGCTTTACATACAACCTCCGTTTGTGCCGCCTACGGCACCGTGGGATTTGGATGTGGTATTACGATTTCTGCAGTCCTCCTGGTTTGAATCTCTGATGACGGTAGAAGACAAGTACCTCACGTGGAAGACGGTGATGTTACTGGCCCTGGCTTCTGCTAGACATGTCTCAGAATTTGGGGCCTTATAGTATAAAAGTCCATACTTTGTCTTTTATGAGGACAGAGCGGAGCTCAGGACTAGGCAGCAGTTCCTGCCGAAGGTCATCTCTGCGTTCCACTTGAATCGACCTATTGTGATCCCATCAAGTTCTGTCGCTTCTGCCCCTCCAGAGGCATTGGATGCTGTGCGAGCCTTGAATATCTATGTCAAAAGGACGGCTCGGATCAGAAAGACCGATTACTTGTTCGTGCTATATGATTCACAGAAAAAAGGTTGCCCTGCTTCAAAGCAGTCCATTGCGCGTTGGCATCAGATCACTATTCAGCAAGCCTGTGTGTTGGCAGCCTTACCTGTTCCACAGTCTCTGAAGGCCCACTCTACAAGATCAGTGGGGTCTTCTTGGGCGGCTGCCTGTGAAGCCTCGGCCCTGCAGCTGTGCTGAGCGGCTACCTGGTCGAGGAAGAACACCTTTGTGAAGTTCTACAAGTTTGATACCCTGGCCAAAGAGGATGCCCAGTTTGGGCAGGTGGTGCTGGGATGTCTCTGCACGTTCCCGCCCGTTCTGGAAACTTTGGGACATCCCCCATCGTACTAATGTGCCCCTAATATACCTTATAGATGCTAGAGAAAATAGGATTTTAAATACCTACCAGTAAATCCTTTTCTCGTAGTCCATAAGGGATATTGGGCGCCCGCCTCTGTGCAGTGACTTTCTCCAGGTTCTCTGTTATGTGTTACCTGTTCAGCTGTTTATCTTGCCAGCTGTTGCTGGCCCAGTTATGTTATTGTGTGCTGGTGTATCAATCTCACCACACTTCTCGTTGTTATGTTCCTTCTCTCAAGTATGTAATTTCTCCTTCGGGCACTGTTTTACCTATAACTGCCTGTAAAAGGGGGCATAGAGGGGAGGAGCAAGCACACCCATTGGAAGAAATTTAAAGTGCACTGGCTCCTTTGGACCCCGTCTATACCCACTGTACTAATGTGTCCCCAATATCCCTTATGGACTATGAGAAAAGGATTTACTGGTAGGTATTTAAAATCCTTTTTTTTTCTTAACCAATATGCTTCATCACCTTTTCAAAAGCTCTTTGGAGGACTGCCAGTATGGCTGCCAGTCACGCACACACACTCACTGCTCTCAGCATGTCTTGTGAAGAGGGTGTAGCGGAAAAATCAATACACAAAGTTATTAGGGGCACAACAAAGAAGCCCTTTCTTATTTTCCATTACTGAATCTTTAAGAAAGTAGAAAATAGGAAATCTTTTAAGATGAATGGTAGTATGAAGTGTGTAGAATAGACAATAAAAATGAACACAACTAATAAATTCTGCTTTAAGTTTACTTAACAGAATTAAAACGCCAAGTCATACATTTGAAAAAACAAAAATAATGACAATTATGAACAGCTGAAAAAAAAGCCAACTGTGTTTATTAAATCATATAGGCAATGTGCAAAGGTTTATTAACTTATCTAATTGGTTGCAGCACATGCTTACTTTACACTCAAACAGTGCATGTAACATCAATAGGAGATAATAAAAACCCAAACAACATTCCATAAGCAAAACATATCAAGGAGTTCACTGCGTGCAAAGTACAAGTACATACACTGAATAAATCCGATTTAGTCCATTAAATACATGGCACACCATACAAGAGTTTCCAGTATCTGTATGCTATATAGCTCCACAGCACATCAGCAAGTTCATTCTGCTGCTTACCCCATTATCCATACAGCTGTCATTTAAGGAAACAGGATATGAAGGATTATATGACAGGCTGAGCAACTTAAAAAAACATTTTTTTGAAATAAGATATTTGAGACAGATAATTGTGAAGAGGTTTCATTTATACCACATCACACACAGACAGGCTTGCTTGTAAACAGATGGCAGACATTAAAAGGCTACAAGTGGTTTATAAAACCTATAAAAAGGACTAACACCATTAATGATGCTTTGTGTATTTTTTTTTTTTACTTTTTCAACCTGCACAGGTAGCTAACAGAATCAGGCTAAGATTTATGTTATGGAGCTAGCAGACACACACCCGAACTTATGTTTAAAAGGCCAAACTTCAAATATGTATACTGCGAGACAAATCTTACACAAAAAAAAAAAAGTTTCCTCATGAGCAAATATCTGCCCATGATGTTATAATTGGATAGCAATTGCAAGATTCCCTGTAAAATTTAGCAAGAGAAATAACAGTAAACAAACAAAATGAATGAAGATTAACAAATATAATTCCCATGTCTCTCCACAGTAAGTAGGCCTAACTGTGAACACCAGATAACCAAGAACAGCCAAGTTGCTGCATTCAATGGCAGTAAGAGTTAAGCAGAATCAGTGTTTTCCACTGGTTTGATGAGATGATCAAGTTTGTTTCCAGCTGCGTAATGCTCCCACATTTGTAAATACAATCTTTCCAAATCAATGGTGTACTGCTTGGTATTAAACAGGGGACTTGATATTCTTTGCTTCCAAACTTTAGCACGGATCTTTTTCAGGCTGTAAAGAAGAATAAATCACTATTTTACCAGACTATACTTTTCTACAATTACATGGGTATAAAATAGCAATAATCTAACATATCATCAATACATTATGAAATTACCCACATGACCCACTAGGCTGAGAGCAGCTGCGTCATTGTTTGGTGCATGCTATACAACACTGCTCTCCTTTACAGATGTTTACCAATAAAAAGTCTTTAGGATTCTGAATAAGAGGTTATTCTGTAAGTTAGAGCAAATATACTAGGTTACCCTTCACAATGACTGCCTTCCACACAGTAGCACCAGTACTGCAGATCAGACTGAAGCAGAAGTAAGGAGCTCACTGTTTTTTGTGCATCTGTTCAGTTTATGGAACTTTTCAAATATAAAGATTCCTGGTAAAATATCCCAAACTTCCATTCTTTGAGATTACTGATATTTCTTTGCGCTCGCCATTGACAATACTCCACCATCTTCCGTAAACTAAACACCAGCAAACTTGCAAATGTCTTGAATGGTACAAATATAAAGACTTTTACCCATCGCTCATCCAGTCCAAATTACTTACTATTCTAGGTCAGTGCCCAGTTTCACAGCAATATCTTCATACTCTTGTCGGCTTTTAGCAATTAATTCTGGGCAACCAAGACAGGTGAGCTGTGATGCAGCAACTCTAGATGCAAGAGTATCGCCTAAACACACACAAAGGAAAAGTTAAACATGTAACAAAAAACCCATTCATACATATTTTGTAGCAGACACAGTTACCGTGATACAGTATTACTAAAACAGTGGGAAACATTTTACCAGCAGAACAATGCAACCCCTGATCAAACATTTTGACTGTAAAAAAACAAAAACCATGACACCAATGAACTAGACTTCCTTCAGTAACAAAGGCATTTGGCCGTATCCTATATGACTATATAAAAGCACAAAGATGCACTGAATATGGATGAAGGGGGTGCAACGACTACTTTAAATATCCAAAAATTAAAGTGCAGACATGTTACTTACTAAAAAAAGACAGGTTTTGTTCATAAAAAAAAATTAATAATGAATAAAAACGTTAATACGTCAGAACTCTTCAACTGTACTCAATGTTATTAGCTAATATGTTTATACAGATATCTACATGCTCCACTTGAATATTTTACTTTAACTGCATTAAGTTCTCAGGAATGAGTGATGAATAAACCCTGCTTTACTGGATTAAAAATCGGAAATATATTTTGGCTCATTTGCTGCAAACTAGCCAAACTACTAGTCTGCACTTCTGGGTATTTGTTTTGCAAACTGATGTATGCTTCTATTTTTTTTTTTTCCTGAGGGGGTGGATGAGGTCTTAGCTATACTATGGGGTATTCGTGATGTACAATACTACAGGCTGCAACGTGCACCTTGCTTTGTACCAGTGGTAGCTCCAGAGGTGGTGCGGTGAGATGGACATTTCAGACTGAAGTAAAATTCTGGAGAAAAGATGGTTTATGTATTACACAAAATACAGGACTGGAAGCACTGGTATCACATTTACTATAACCAGTGTTCAAGCATGAATGACGTTTACAGAAGAGGGGCACTGCAGTCTGACAGGAATACATCAGAGGACCTTTTGGATCAAACCCGAGAACATAGGAAGTATAACAATTTCAACAAAAATTCTGCCCTAAACTTTAGAGGGTTGGTATCAAATGTATTGGTGATGACAACACATTAAGGGTCTATGCACTTAGACAATAAGCTGCTAAATGCCATGTTACATGCTGTGTTGAAAAAGGACAGTTAGGAGCTAGTTGGCTGGTACTTTATCTCTCTCCAAGGCTTAGTACATAGGCCCCCCAAATCTTTAACTGGTTAGTAGTTATAAATGTCACTTTTGATTAGTATCATTATTATAACTTTCAAACTGATAGGACCAGAGGTGTGGATTTAATACAACACTTGACTGGGCATGAATTGAGGTTATACAACTAGGTGCCTTATTCAATTAACACCTCTTGCCCTAGTAATTTAAAAGCGTAGGATGAGAGAAATATCTTCCTTCTCTTATATATTGGTTTGTACATATTAATTGTTTTAAGAGCGAGAAAGAAAAAAAGAAAGGCAACAGATTTACACATAAATTTATATATATATATATATATATATATATATATATATATATAGATAGAGAGAGAGAGAGAGAGAATTTCACAAAAAAAATTAAGTCTGTTCAATTACCTGAAGAACCACCTTTGTTGAGGACTACTAAGCTCTCCGCAAGTTCCTTACCTGGCATAGTGACCATGGGCGTCCCTGCCCAGAGCACATCCATGCCAGTGGTGTGCCCATTACACAAAGGTGTATCTAAACAAACATCAGCTAATTGGCCTCTTCGAACATGTTCTTCTTTAGGGGCAACTGGAGAGAAGATTATTCTGGACTGAGGTAGCCCCATATTCAGGGCATACTGTTGAATATTAGGTTCCCCTACTGCAGGGAACCTTAACAGCCACAGAACACTGTTTGGAACACGTTTTAGAATCTGAAAAGGGGATGAAAGAAACATTCGAGGTAACTGTAGCCAATTAGTGAAAGTATAAAAAAGCACAGAAAAAGCAAGGCGTAAACAGCACTAGGAAAGTCATTATTTCCACAGCTAAAATGGTACATAATCAGGCATAGTTGACAAATGTAATATTTTACTTGCGTACCTATAATGACTGCTTTGTCATGGAGCTGAAGTTTTTTTTTCAAATGGCAATATTTTTATTCAGTAATCTTTATTATTTCTTGTAGAGAGCAAATAAAGAAAATATAGTGAACACCAATCAATATACAGAACATATGCATAACACTGCATAAGATAAGAGACTTAAGGTCCATACACACTGAGCAACGTTGTCTAGTGTTTCCCCTCCCGGGACAGCCGTGCATGCAGTTCCTGGATGACAGTCCAGATAGAGCATGCATGCACCGCCGACAGCGACGATCATTGCCGACCCATGGGGCCATGCATCGAACGTCGCTGGCAGCATACACACTTGCCAAGGGGGAAAATAAGTGACTGCGCTCATTTTCTCGGCAAGTGTGTATGGGCCTTTACAATCATGTGACGGCATTTGATAAAAAAAAGAAAAGAAAAAAAAGAATAAAACAATGGGGGGTATCAATTACCACAGCTAATCGTCTCAAGGGGGATATCCTATTAGTCCCAATAAGCAGACGCAAGACGTGGCTTATCGGGGGTTTTGTTTCACTTGCCTCAAGCATACGAAACCAAAATCGCCAGGAAACTGGCCAGTTTTCGGTGTGTCTACCGAAAACAAAAGGTTTCACTGAACCTATATGTGTTCTTGAGAAATTTTTTTTTTTTTACAGGCGACCAAATTGGATAGCCTGTAAAAAATATCAGTGAAACATCAGGAAAAACCTGAGAAAAACATCAGTTTCTCTCACTCAATGTTATTTCTTCAGTAACTGGATACCCTCAATGTTGTATATTTAATTAGATAGAGAAAATTAAACAAAAATCAGCATATATGGCAACAAGTGAGATGAGTACCATACCACTACACAATAAAGGTGGGTAGACTCTGGAAGATATATCTGCTGATCAATTGATCGGCAGATATATCTATGGACGGATCGGGCAGTGTGTTGAGCATACACACTGCCCGATCCGTCGGGGACAGAAGTCATGAACTGGGCGGGCGTGTACACACGCCCGCCGCAGCGTGTGTACGGGCGGTCGGACGACTGCCCGTACACACACAGCGACGCGCCAATATATCGGTAGATATATTGGCCGTGGGCTGTGCTGCGGGGCAGACGCGATACGTCTGTGAAGGACGGAGTATCAGCCGTACACACTGCCCGACGGACCCGCAATATATCGGCCGTTTAAGAGAACGCCCGATATGTCGGCCAGTGTGTACGGGCCTAAAGAAAAAAAGCACCCAGCTTGTTACTAGTATTCAGACAGACATGTCAGAGGGACAGGTGGTGTCTGCCTTAGAGAAGCATCTAGCATATGGGGAGTCAAGTCATCTGAACTAAATACAAACAAATTCTGCATTTGTGGCCACGTACACATTTTTCATGGTCAAGAGTGGCATTAACCAAGGAGAGCCATGCACTTTACATGGGACGCAGAGGACATTCACAAAAGAGCAATACAAACTTATGCAAACATATTAATAAGAGGATTTTGGGTCAATTACCGTTGAATCCTTATCTCTGTAGGACACTGGACCATATTGCAGGTTGGGCTGGAGTTTGGCACTTAAAATTGAGGGAGGAAAATCTTTAGCTTTCAAAACCTTGGTTTTAAAAGCCAGGTCGTTAAAGCCAACTAAGAAAGGAAAGTCATGCAGAAACGGACCTTGTAGCAGGTCTGAACGAAGTGGAAGACGCCACCCAGGACAACGTACAACTTGTAGGGACAACAACGTACAATGACTAGCGTGGCTAATCTGGAGCCACTAGGATTACTGTCACCTGTTGGTCTTTGATGCGCTTGAGTGCCCAAGGCACCATTGGGGTCGGAGAGAACATATGCTAGATGAAAATCACATAAGACCATCATGAAATCCACCGCAAATGCCCATGGATCTTGCACAAAAGAGTGGAACCACAAAGTTGTGTCGAGAGGCCATGAGATCCACCTGCACGGCCCTACTTCTGTACTAACTTTTGGAAGATGTCCGGAATGAAAGACCACACCCCCACATCATGTCTCGCTCCATCCACCAATGCCACGTTGCACCACAGACTGTCCAGGAGTTGGCGGATGCTTTAGTCCAGGTCTGGGAGGAGATCCCTCAGGAGACCATCTGCCACCTCATCAGGAGCCTGCCCAGGCGTTGTAGGGAGGTCATACAGGCACGTGGAGGCTACACACACTGCTGAGCCTCATTTTGACTTGTTTTAAGGACATTACATCAAAGTTGGATCAGCCTGTAGTGTGTTTTTCCACTTTAATTTTGAGTGACTCCAAATCCAGACCTCCATGGGTTAATAAATTTGATTTCCATTGATAATTTTTGTGTGATTTTGTTGTCAGCACATTCAACTATGTAAAGAACAAAGTATCATTCATTCAGATCTAGGATGTGTTATTTTAGTGTCCCCTTTATTTTTTTGAGCAGTGTATATATAAAATTATCATTTGTTATTGTTGCAACAACAACTTATGACTCTCCCAAATGTACTTAACACACAAAAGCAGGGGAGGTGTGTAAGAAACGATCCCTTAACTATTTGTATGAGCACCGTGCACACTACTCCACACTTGCGGTCTGCTGACCATTTTGTGGGGTTTTGCAGAGAAGCAAGAAGACCGTTTAGTCTTTCTGGGGCACACTTGAATTTATATAATGTGTTGTATGTTTGATTAAATTGGTAGTTGTGTTTGTACGGAGGGTACCATTTTAAAACTTAACTTTTATTCAGGTATTCAGACGATCACACACAAATAAAGTATTAAAAGCGTATTAAATATATTACTCACTCTTAATCAATTTGATTATTCAATGTCTCTGTGGACACTTGGTACAGCTTAGGTGAGTATAATTAATAAGACGTTTATCAGAGCGAAAATTTGTTTTCCTGTTTTTTTTCCAATCAATAAATATCTTGGTATTTCCACATAAAAGGAGGAAAAAAAAAAGACAATAGGCTTATTGACTCCACGGCACCTTGTACGGTAACTAATTGACCGTGTTAATGTACTCTGTCAATACCACAAATATATGGTGATAGAGATTATCAAAGAACCAGTCACTTCTGCTTTTGCCCATCTGTTTCCATCGAATGGGCAATGAGAGCGTGCATGCGCCCAAATATTCTGGTTTTTGAAAGGAGAGATACACTTCTGCTTTCCTGGGCAAGTAAAACCTCAATGTGATCCCTGTGTCCTACAGTACCGGGTATTCCCAGAGGGCCTCCCTTTCTGGTACTGACCTGGCGCAACTCTGCTTGGCTTCCAAGATCAGATCAGATTGAGCATTGCCAGTGTGTTGTGACTGTAGCTAATCAATGGGGATGAGGATTTTTCGCACCAGAATACCCAATTTGGATGAGAAAGTGTTTGAAAGTAGGAGATTTTTGAAGGAGTAAGTTAAGTATAGAGATAAAGGATGGGAAGTAAGATAAGTATTACACTTCTGCTGTCCACGGGGGGGGGGACTCTGTTACTATATTACGCATTGCAGAGGGCTGCCCTATATTGTGGATGAGTGTGTCGGAAAAAGGCCAACTGGGGGCCTCTGTTGCTGTTTAGCGCATTGCAGAGGACTGCCCTAGATTGTGAGAGTATCTGAAAAGAAGTTTTTTGAAAAAATATATCTATCTCTGAAGAGAATGTATAACAGTAAATTCTCATACAGGTGGTTACAGAATTATCTCATTTAAAAATGATAACATTAAAGTATATATCTGTAACCAGTAGAAGTGATGATCGAAAACCAATGGGGAAAAAAAAAAAAAAAAAGAGGACAACCGATGCTCATGATACTATAAAAACCCTCTACCAGACGGTTATATTTGTTGTCCTCTTTTGGGGTTTTTTCATTGGTTTTTGCGCAAATACATGTAACTGAAATCTCTGAATTCTAATATTGTGTGGGATTTACATCTGGTTAATGTTATCATTCAGTGTGCTGGGGGAAACAAAATGCCTTTTTTTTCTTGCTTAGAAATAACCCTACCTTTCAAGCACCTGAATGATATCACTAAGCTAATTGAGGATTTGCCACACTATATATGTCTGTTGTGAGAGGTTCCTGCATTAGGATGAGGTGCAAGCCCTGACATACCATTATGGGGTTGCTCCAAGGTAGGTAGCTCTTAGCTTAGATATATTTAAGTAAGGAGCCATTATCATAGACCCAGATTGGGGTAAAGGAGGAGTGAGGTGTGGTGCCTCTGGACTGGCTGAGCTGGATGGCTTAAGTGTGGCATACCTTTACATTCTATTAACACTTTTCACACACTAATTTCTTTAACACTATCTCTTCAGTTTAATTACATCTCATTTTTGTATCACCTTCTTTATAGCTTCGGCTTTCTAACACTAATTTATTAACACTATAGTTTTTTCACTGGTATGCTGCCCTGGGCTTTCTGGCTTATGCTGGTGTTTTGGGGTGCCACACCCTGCACCTAGATATAGCGCTAGGGACCCCAAATATACAGAGACGCCTTGTGCACCTTTGGGGCTTATTCATACATTTGCGCAAATATACGAGACCTCTGAATTCTAATAGTGTGTGGGATTTACATCAGGTTACTGTTATCATTCAGTGTGCTGGGGGGAAACAAAATGCCTTTTTTTTTTCAAACTTCCTTAGGTGTCTGCTTGAATTCAGAGGTATGCCAGAACAGAGGATCTCCTATGATTAAAGGTGGATGTAAGTGTTGTTAACAGTCCTCCAATTTCCATTCAAACTATAAAAGCACAGAAATGTATATTATGTATAATATATATATATATATATATATATATATATACACACATATACACACACACACACACACACACACACATATATACATATACACATATATATACATATACACACACACACAAAGACGACCGATATAGCGCTAGTTATTTTACATGGAGTTAGCACATAAAAAACACATATGTATAAATGGAATCACAGCACTCAGTTGGCGCCCATAAGCACCAGATTGGAATTAATGGTATCCAGGAATGTTTCTAATTGTCTTTCATCACAACTCCACACTATCAGGATATCTCAATGAATCTTTTAAACAAAACGATATGTTCAGCATATTCTTTTAAAGCTGTACTCTCCCATTCACCTATCTAAATATTAGCCAAACTGGGCGCACAAATCGTACCCATCGCCGTCTCGCATGACCGGATATACCAGTCATCCAGGAAGGTGAAAGTAGGATTTTGGTACTTACCAGGTAAATCCTTTTCTTTGAATCCATAGGGGGCACTGGAGTACTCTTGGGATATGGACGGCTTAGCAGGAACAAAAGGCACTGAATATTTAAATTTAGAACTCTCCACCCCTCCATATCCCCGAGTACCTCAGTGTACTACCTCAGTGTTTTTTACTGAGCCGAACAGGAACTATAGAGAGGTTGACAATGGAGAATTCTTATAACATAACGGACAACAACAAAGTTGACACATAACGTTACTGCCAACGAAACAGTTGACACCATAACCGATAGAACTTTATCATTTGAACCAGTCGGTGAAAATGTGTTACCATAAGATCCCCTGAGCTTAATACAACCCAGGTAAAACTGCTCTGGGTGGGCGTCCAGTGCCCCCTATGGATTCAAAGAAAAGGATTTACCTGGTAAGTACCAAAATCCTACTTTCTTTTTCATCCACTAGGGGTCACTGGAGTACTCTTGGGACGTACCAAAGCTTCCCCCGTGGGCGGGAGAGCTGTTTGACACCTGTAACACTAGGCGGCCAAAGCTAGATGCTGATGCTGCAAACGTATCAAACTTGTAAAAGCGCACAAACGTGTGCACTGAAGACCATGTAGCCGCACGGTCAAGCTGTGTTGTAGAAGCTCCACGACCAGCTGGCCATGACGTTCCCACAGAACCTGTGGTATGAGCTATTACTGATGTAGGCGACTGTAACTTAGCCTTAAGGTAAGCCTGACGTATAGTCAGTTTTATCCATCTGGATAAGGTCTGCTGAGAAGCTGGCCAACACCACTTGGCAGCATCATAGAGAACAAACAACGTATCCGTATTACGAACTGTAGACGTTCGGGACATATAAACGCGTAATGCGCGTACCACATTCAGAATTCTAGACTGTGCTGTCAACACAGGAACCACTATTGGTTGATTGATGTGAAAAGATGACACTAGCTTTGGTAAGAAATCGGAAATCGTCCGAAGTTACGCTCTGTCATCAGGAAACACCAAATACGGTGGCTTGCAAGACCAGGCACCCAAATTTGAAAAACGCCTTGCCGAAGCTAAGGCTAGAAGAAAAAACGTTTTCCAAGTCAGAAACTTAATATCCACTTGCTGTAAGGGTTCAAAATATGAAGACTGTAAGAAATCTGAACCCAAATTCAAGTCCCATGGCGCTGTAGGTGGGATAAATAGAGGCTGTACTCTGAGAACACCCTGCAGAAAAGTGTGTACCGACGGCAATAGAGCCAATCGTCTTTGAAAATAAATTGACAACACAGATACCTGCACCTTCAGTGTAGATAAACGCAGTCCTCCATCCAACCCCGTCTGTAAAAATAACAGAATACGGGTAACTTGAAAAATGATGTCGGAAACTTCCGAGCTTCACACCAACCTATATAGGCACGCCAAATTCTGTAATAATGAGCTGCCGTAACCGGCTTCCTAGCTCGTAACATGGTTGGTATAACCGATACTGTAATGCCCTCTCTCTCTTCTTAAGAGGGCGGTTTCAACAACCACTCCGTCCACCGCAGCCGCGCTAAATAGGAGTAAAAGAACGGCCCCTGTTGTAACGGGTTGGACGTAGTATGAGCGGCCAAGGCTCGTCTGCGAGTAGTCCTCGGAGATTCGAGAACCAAGCTCTCCGAGACCCATGAGCTATCACTAGTATGACTGTGACGGACTCTCTTATGATCCGTTTTAGCAATGGAGAGAGCAGCGGAAAACGGTGGAAACAAATACACGAGGCTGTACGGCCACGCGATTGTGAGAGCATCCACCGCCACTGCCCTTGGGATCTGTCGTTCTGGACACATACTGGGCGTTTGTAATTGTGGCGAGATGCCATCATGTCCACCTTAGGGCAACCCTACCTGTGGACCAACCTGTGAAACACCTCTGGATTTAATGCCCAGTCTCCTGGATGAAAATCCCGACGGCTGAGATCATCTGTCTAACAGATGTCCACTCCCGGAATGAACCCAGACGCCAATATCACCTTGTGGTATTCTGGGCAATTGAGGATTCGAGCTACTTCCCGCATTGCCATGCGGCTTCTTGGTCCTCCCTTGTATGCGACTGCCGTCGCGTTGTCTGACTGCACTTGGAGAGTCTGAGAGCGAAGCATGTAGTGCATTGTAAATTGCACGGAGTTCCAGGACCTTTATAGACAGCAATCTGTCGTGATCCGTTTAGAAACCCTGTCGCTGACCATTTTAAACTACAACTCCCCAACCTCTGAGACTCTCGCCCAGAGTAGAGACACCCTCGCCCCCCTGTGGGAAATGCGAGTGAAAAATGGGGATTTTTGTTTACTTACCGTAAAATCTCTTTCTCTGAGTCCATCTGGGGGACGCTGCGCCGTTACTTGTGGGGTTAGAGGTGTGTGGTAGTGGAGATTGGCACAGAACTATCAAAAGCTGACTCCTCCCCCCTCTAACCCCTCCCATCTCCTTCCTGCTCAGCCCTGATCAGTTAACGTTTAGCCAAGCCAAAGGAGATAGACCAGAATAAAAAATTAACCAATTAAACCAGACAAACTATGGGAGGGATCGCAGCGTCCCCCAGATGGACTCAGAGAAAGAGATTTTACGGTAAGTAAACAAAAATCCCCATTTCTCTGTCCTCCATCTGGGGGACGCTGCGCCGTTACTTGTGGGATTTCCCAAAGCAAGCTAATGAGAGGAGGGAGACGTTGACGGCATAGCCGTCTGTAAAATACGACGCCCAACAGAGGCAGTCTCCAAACTAAAAGTATGAAACCGGTAAAACTTTGTGAACGTATGGACTGACGACCAGGTCGCCGCCCTGCATAGTTGCTCAACAGATGCACCACCGCGAACAGCCCAAGACGCTCCAACTGCTCTAGTCGAATGAGCCTTAATTGAGTCAGGAACCGAAACGCTTGAGGACACGTAAGCCTGTCTGATGGCCGAAGTTATCCAACGGGCCACAGTGTTCTTAGAGGCAGGCCAACCTCGTTTGGGAGCATCAATCAATACCAGCAAGGAATCCGTACGACGGAAAGCCTCCGTGCGAGACAAATAAATACGTAAGGCCCGAACAACATCCAAGAGAGCCAAATGGGAATCCTCCCCCTGAGAAGATGACGGATTAAAAGCTGGAAGAACGATGTCCTGATTTAAATGGAATGCTGAAACAACCTTTGGAAGAAATGAAGGCTTTGTCCTCAGCACCACCCGATTTTCATGAAACACTAACAAGGGTGGCCTGCAAGAAAGAGCCGCCAACTCAGACACTCGTCTAGCTGAGGCAATTGCCAACAGAAAAACAACTTTTTGTGTTAGATAACGTAGTTCCACAGATTCTAGAGGTTCAAATGGAGACTTTTGAAGAGCCTTAAGTACCAAGTTTAAATCCCAGGGAGGAATCGGAGGAACAAAAGGTGGTTGAATTCGAAGTACTCCCTGCAGGAATGTTTGAACCTCTGGAATGATTGCTAATTTCTTTTGAAAAAGGACCGACAAGGCCGAAACCTGACCCTTCAGGGAAGAAAGTTTTAAACCCTTGTCAAGACCCTCCTGGAGAAAGGAGAGCAGGCGAGGAAGTCTAAACAAATGCGGAGTCAAGTTCCTTTTCTCGCACCAAGCAATGTAAATACGCCATACTCTATGGTAAATGCCAGAAGTCACCGGCTTTCTAGCCCGAATCATTGTCTGAACAACCGCACGAGAAAGGCCCTTTGCCTTCAGAATGTTGGATTCAAGAACCAAGCCGTCAAAGCCAGCCGATTTAAATCTGGGTGGCGACAAGGTCCCTGAAGCAGAAGATCTGGTCGCAGAGGGAGGCGAAAGGGGTCTCCGACGACCATGCTGTTTAGAAGAGTGTACCACTGTCGGCGTGGCCAATCCGGAGCCACCAGAATTATTGCAAGGCCTTCTCGCCGAATGCGTTGGAGTAGACGTGGGAGCAGTGGAATTGGTGGGAACACGTAACCCAGCTGAAATTGCCACGGAGCTGTTAGTGCATCGATCAGAAATGCTTGAGGATCCTGAGTTCTTGATCCGTAAACCGGAAGTTTTTTGTTGAGCCGTGACGCCATCAGGTCTAATTCTGGCACTCCCCAGCGATCCACTAGAGAAAGAAACACTTCCTGGTGAAGTTCCCACTCTCCCGGATGAATCGTGTGACGACTCAAAAAGTCTGCTTCCCAGTTTTCGACTCCCGGAATGTGAATGGCTGAAATCACGGGAATCCAACGCTCCGCCCACGTGAGAATCTGAGCAACCTCTCTCATTGCGGACCAGCTGCGAGTTCCTCCCTGTTTGTTGATGTAAGCCACTGCCGTGGCATTGTCGGATTGCACCCGAACTGGATGGCCCTGCACCATGGTCTGAATCCGAATGAGAGCATACCGGATCGCTCTCAATTCCAGAATGTTGATTTGTAGTTTTGACTCTTGATTGCTCCAGCGCCCCTGTAAATGATGAGTCTGGAACACTGCTCCCCAACCGCTGAGGCTTGCGTCCGTGGTTACCATCATCCAAGACCAGACCGTGAACGGCGCACCCTTCCTCAGATTGTGACTGTGAAGCCACCAGTAGAGCGACTGACGAGTTCTTATCGACAAGCGTATCAACTGCAGTTCGAGGCGCGAATCCGTCCGAGTCCAACAGTGGAGAATCTGAGCTTGAAGAGGTCGGGCGTGGAATCTGGCGTATGGAACTGCCTCGAATGAGGCTACCATCTTGCCCAGTACCTGCATGCATCTGAGGACTGATACTGCCGGCAATTTTAACAAGGTTCTGATTCTGGCTTGTAAGTCCTGAATCTTGTCTGTAGGAAGAAACACCTTCTGGCTGTTGGTGTCGAATAGAAGACCCAGAAAAACCATTTTCTGTGACGGGAGTAGAGATGACTTTGGAAAATTGATTATCCACCCGAAAGACTGTAGAGTCTCTATCGTTAGACGCAGGTTCTGAGTGAGAATCTCCGGTGACGGGGCCTTGATCAACAGGTCGTCCAAGTATGGAGTGATGTTGACCCCTTTGCAACGGAGAACTGCGACGACATGACCCAGGACCTTCGTAAACACCCGGGGAGCCGTAGAAAGACCAAAGGGAAGGGCCCGAAACTGAAAATGCCACGGACCTACTGCAAATCTCAGAAGTGATTGATGTCCTGTCCAAATTGGAACATGTAGGTATGCGTCCTTTATATCTATTGAAGCCAAATATTCCCCTGGCTCCATGGCTGCGATAATGGAGCGAATGGATTCCATCCTGAATTTCTGGGATGAAAGGTACGGATTGAGGGCTTTTAGATTTAGAATGGGTCGAAACGAACCGTCCGGCTTGTCTACGAGAAAAAGACCCGAGTAAAAGCCCCGACCTCTCTGAGGAGCTGGGACCGGAAGGATTACTCCATTTTGTAATAGTTTTGCTGTTGCCTGAAGGAGAGCCTGACGTCTGGAGGGGTCGTCTGGGAGAGGCGTCACAATTAGTCGGGCTGGGACTGCTTCTTCGAAATCCAACATATATCCTCTGGAAATGACCCCTATTACCCACCGATCCGGTTTCGATAGGAGCCACACTTCCCTGAAGTGAAGTAAACGAGCCCCAACCTGTATTGATCCCTCCAGAGGGCCCGAAGCGTCATGCCTCAGGCTTGTCGGCAGGCTTACTGGACGGTCTGCGAGTAGCCTGAGCTCCTCTACCTCTGAATGATCCCCTTCGTGGAAATCTGGAGAAGGGTCGAAAGGACTGGAAATTACCTCTGCCCTGCGTACGAAAGGACCGAAATCTTGTAGGCTTTGGTTTGTTTGGAGCAGACGGAAGGAAAGGGCTCTTTCCCCCCGTAGTATCTGAAATAATTTTCTTTAACTCTGATCCAAAAAGAAATTCGCCTTCAAAAGGGACTGCCGTCAAGGTCTGCTTTGAGTCCGAATCAGCATTCCAAACCCTAAGCCAAAGAGATCGTCTTGCGGATACTGTTAAGGCAGAAACACGGGACTGTAGCGCCACCGAATCCAATAATGCTTCACCCACGTAAGTAAGGGCCTCAGAAATCTGTTCTGCTAATTGAATGGCCTCCGACGGATCGTCTGACTGCATCCCAGATACAACCTGTGCAAGCCACTCATCAACGGCTTTAAGCACCCAGGCACTCGCCAGAACTGGACGGAGAGAAACACCTGATAAGGAAAACATAGATTTTAGTAATGCTTCTATCTTCCTATCGGTAGAGTCTTTTAAAGTCGCAGACTGTACTGACGGAATAACCGTAGCTTTTGCTAAATGCGAAATAGGGGCGTCTACCTTTGGGGCGGTTTCCCAAATTGTTGTATCCTCTTCTGTAAAAGGATATAGAAACTTTAACTTTTTAGGCGCCTGGAAACGGGAATCCGGTTTTAGCCAGGGTTCTTTTAAAATATCCGCAAAGTGCGAGTAAGAAGGGAACGCAGTAACCTGTCTCTTCTGTCGTTTAAAGAAAGAGGAAGAAGTCTCGGCTACTGCCTCATCCTGAATATTAAGGGTCTGACGAATGGCTTCTATTAGTAGCCTAACACCTGAATTAGTAGATAAATCCTCATCTTCCCAAGCCGAATTTTCGTCCCCTTCAGGATCTACCTCCCCTTCTTCCAATGGAGATGTCAGAGTATCCAACTCCTCTCCTGGAAATGCAATAGCGGGTAACGGCTGCGTTCGCTTAGAAGCCGCCGAACTACTGGCCGAACTTACAAATTTATTTACAGACAGTCAAATCAGTGAGACATTTTCCCATATTCTGGGCCCACAGCGGTTCCACCTGAGTCTGGGCCAAAGCTGCTTCCGACCTTGACTGACGCAAATCTGAAATTGCGTCCACCATGGCCTTGACCCAAGGGGGCATTGACTGATCTGTGGATCTGCCCTGCTGATCTGCCGCTGGTGCACCAGAGCATGATGTACAGAGGGTCCCTGCGTCAGCACTCCCCTTAGCCAGCTTTGTGCCACATTGTGAACATGAGAAATAAACCACTGAGGTTGTTTTTCCCTTAGTAGGTTTCTCTGGCTTGCTGGTCATCTTTACTCTGGTGAACTATGTCCCCCAAGTTGTGTTAAAAAATATCTGAGATTCAACCCACTAGACTTGCTCTTTGTTAATATGCTGCTCTAGCCACCAGACTAGAGGAGACACTGTGATCCCCCTCCCCCCCTTTTATACTTGCGGTTTTTATCCCCCTGTGTATGTAATCCTCCTCCGTAGCACAGCGTCCCCTGTGTGCAGGCAGAGAAGATGGCGCCGTGACCAGCCGTGCGCGCGCGCGGGCAGAGCTGAGCGGGAAGACGGCTCTGCCCGCCTGACGTCATTCTCATCTCGTCAAAAACCGGAAGTTCGGCTCCCGTGCGCCGCTACACAGAGCGGTTGTCACGGCAGCCAAGTAACGGTCCAGGGAGTGAATAACACCCTCCCGGACCTAACACAGTCCTCCACCTCACATTTCACCCCAGATCAGCCTCCGTGCTGTCTGTGGGTGATCGCGCGCTCGGGGGGGGGGGGGGGGGAGGGAGGGGAGGAGGAGTTTGGTAGTCCCAATAAATTCACCATTAATAATAGGAAATAGGGACATTAATAATAGGAAATAGGGACAGCCCAATACTGTCAATGACAGATTGTGGCTGTCCAGTACCTGATGCTGCTGTCTTCTCTCTTTCTCTCTCTGAAGGCCCCAGTGACCGAAGGTATAGTGGCCTCCCTGCAGCAGTCTGGAATGGGATACTAACCCCTTCCACTGTTATACCTGTCACCTGTAAACAGGGACTAGGTATTTGTGAAAGAAGAAATAATAAAAAAAAAAAAAAATTCCTAAAGAGAAATCAAAACTGTGTCTGTACTCCACAGGCACAAAACTAAAACTGATCAGGGCTGAGCAGGAAGGAGATGGGAGGGGTTAGAGGGGGGAGGAGTCAGCTTTTGATAGTTCTGTGCCAATCTCCACTACCACACACCTCTAACCCCACAAGTAACGGCGCAGCGTCCCCCAGATGGAGGACAGAGAAACCTCCGACCAGAAGCGCTTCGAAAACCCATCATTGTTCCTAATAGGCGAATACACCAATTTACCGATAGTGTGCGTGGCTTGAGCACTAATTGTACCAGATGGCGTATAATCTGTACTTTCTGGTGTAGTAGGTAAATCTTTGATTTACCGTATCTGTAATCATACCTAGGAATTGAAGTCGTTGAGACGGAATTAGATGCGATTGTTTTTGAACTTGACACTGCAACCGTGGTGTACGTTAGCAGCGCAAGTAGGAGGAGCATCTGTTGAGACGGAGCTCTTATGAGCAGATCGTCTAAGTATGGAACGATTGTCACTGCCAGGGATCTGAGATGAGCTAACATCACACACATCACTTTGGTGAATACCCGAGGCATTGACAAGAGGCCAAACGGTAGAACCTGAAACGGTTAATGGTAGTGGCGTATTGCAAAACGCAAGCACCTGTGATGAGGTGACCAAACCGGAATGGGTAAATACGCATCCTGGAGATCAAGCGCAATTATGCAATCTTGTGGCTCCAAATATGCAAATACTAACTGCAGAAAATCCATTTTCAATCGGTAGTAAGTGACTTGCTGATTGAGACTGCGACGGAGCCCTCCGGCTTCGGTACCACAAACAGACGGGAATAATAATAATCCTGACTTTGTTGGTGTACCAGACCTGGAAATAAAAACTGCTGAAACCAGCAGAGACTGAATGGCAACGTGCCAAAACGCCTTATTTCGTCCGACAGAGGCAGTCTTGTCTTTTAACCCTAAATACCGGATACATCCATGAGTGGATGGCTGGAAACCCGGCAAATGTAACGTGTAAAGGCGCGCTTCCACAATCGGAAATTCGAGATGGGCTGAGAGCCCGTCAAGCCACTGGCTTGTTGTGACTTTAGCGCCCTGGCGTTACAAGGCGCGACTGTTTTTGTACCACCGCCTTGAAAAGACTGAAGTCTAAAAGCTTTAAACGCCGGACCAGAGTATTTCTGATATCGGAGGCATTTTGTCAAATTTAGGACCAAACAACTTCTGGCCTTGTAGTGTTGAAACTAGCGACTATGAAAAACGAGAAGCAAGGTAACAGGAGGCAGCAGACGCTGTACCGAGATACTCAGCAGTTTCTCATTAACAATAAGTATAACGTGATCGTCATTGTTTCCATACACATAACGCCCCAGTGACCCAAATGTATCTTGGGTCTTTATAAGGTTTGGCACAGACGAATTCACCAATGGGGGATTCTCCAATTTAGATGTCACTGCGTGGACACTGGTAAATAGCCTTAAAAGGCTAAGTAAGAAACCCATTGAAGATCTGTCGTTTAGTAAATACGACGGATTAGATGTTAGAGGCTCCTTATTCTCTGTAAATTTCAGAGACTGACTCACTGGTCATTAGCAATGTGCCCTCCTCACTCGTATTTAGCGCTGTGAGATTTGACATAGAATTGTCAGGTCTGCCACATAGAAGAAATGTGAAAATTAAAAGATCAGTTAAATTAACACCCTCCGTAATAGCTGGCGGAGTAACTTTTGAGACTCTGATCTTACCGCTCCTGTCGAGCAGAGTCAATTTGAATTGCCAATGCTTAACATAGGATCTGGGAATGAACCGGCTTCCTGAAAACCTACAAAACATAGTGAACATGTGGTAGATTTATGTCCAGACATTGTTTAAAAGCCTTTTTAGTCTGTGCTGGAGCCTTACTCCTTATGCCGACAGACAACACAATAGCCAAAGGACAGACACTTGCACGACTCAGTAAAATTATTATCTTAAGGTGTGTAATATATATCTATCTACTTATGGCCGAAATGCAGTTCACATGGGCAGCCTATGTGAAACCTGAACCAAAATTCCCACTAACACCCCTGCGCCTCCGGTGGCGTAGAGATGTAGGGCAGGAATGTTCTGGAATTACAAACTGGAAGAAACAGGAAGCATGGTTAAAATGGCCCCCATGCCATGCTGACACTGATAATCACAGGACAAGTTACAATTGCTTCAGTGTTAATATAGGCTCAATAGCCTATTATACAGTGATAATCACAGGCAGGGTACAATACATGCTCTAGTGTTAATATAGGCTCAATAGCCTATTATACAGTGAAAATCCCAGGCAGTTTACAATACAAGCCTCCAGTGTTAATATAGGCTCAATAGCCTATTAAACAGTGAAAATAACAGGCAGTTTACAATACAAGCCTCCAGTGTTAATATAGGCTCAATAGCCTATTATACAGTGAAAATCACAGGCAGTTTACAATACATGCCTCCAGTGTTAATATGGGCTCAATAGCCTATTATACAGTGATAATCACAGGCAGGCCACCATACATGTTGTAGTATTAATATAGGCTCAATAGTCTATCACCCAGTGAAAATCACAGGCTACAATACATCCAATATTAATATAGGCTCAATAGCCTATCATACATTAACTCTGCCTTTTATATAGGTATGGCAGCCCTTTACATACCCTTGCCGCTGTAATCAGCCAGATTACACCCCCCCCCCTTCACTCCCTGTAGCGCTGTTTCTCAGCGGGGAGCGCCGGAAAGGCTTTGCAGGGAGGCGAGGGACAACTCTTGCTGAGCAGCGGAGGTCGGCTGCCCGGAGCGGCGCGGTTCTCACCCTCTCAGCGCTGTACAGCAGTGACTGGGCGGCCGGACGGAGCGGCTGGGGCGGCCGGACGGCGGCATTACAACACTGACACACACAGCGGGGCGGCAGCCTGCGCTGACCGCCCCGTTTCCCCAGCCTACCTTGTTGTAGGGAGGCTGCGACGGCTCTGTAATCTTCCGGTCATGGCTGAGACGGGCTTCTATTTGTAAGCTCCGTTCAGCTCTCCAGGTCATGGCTGAGACGGGGCTTCTATGTGTAAGCTCCGTCCAGCTGTTGCAGGAGCAGAGGGCTGCCTGTGGCTGTGAGGGTGCTCTTTGTGAGGACCGACACGCCATGCGCTGCCCGTGCAGCGGCACTATCCCGGACCCATGTTTTTCCAGAAACTGGGAAGGGATGTGCTATTGTAAAAAGTAAAAATGAAAAATTAATAAAATCTTCCACAAAGTGTGGGAACTTCCCACAAGCCTTGTTAGTGCTGTGAGCACAGAAAAAACACTGAGGTAGTACACTGAGGTACTCGGGGATATGGAGGGGTGGAGAGTTCTAAATTTAAATATTCAGTGCCTTTGTTCCCGCTAAGCCGTCCATATCCCAAGAGTACTCCAGTGACCCCTAGTGGATGAAAAAGAAATAATTTTGCATCAAAACAAAACGCAAGCATTCACAAATGAAATCTACCAAAGGAATATTTAGTTCAGGATCACCTAAAAGTGCGTTTCTCACACTATCAATTCCCTTAGAGTGAGAATGGTGGTATACAACGACTGTACGTCTACAGTACACCACAAATAATGTCTCTCCCACTTTAAATTTTCTAGAATTTGAAGAACATGGGTGGAATTTCGTATATGGGATGCAAGATTTGAAACAAACTTCTTTATATAAATGTCCACACATTTATACACTCGGGTGGTCAAAGATCCTATACTCGCTATTACAGGACGTCCGGGTGGTCTAACAAGGTTTTTGTGCAGTTTAGGTATATGATAAAAACATGACAATTTTAGGATGTTTATTATATAGATAATTGTATTCCTCTTTTGATATACATTTATTCTCCACCCCTATATCAAGTAGTGACTTCAATTCCACTATGAAGCTCGCGGTGGGATCTCCACTAAGTTTCTGATAGGAGGCGCCAGCCTGTGTGCCTCTTCAATATAATAAGATCGATCTAACACAATACCACCCCTCCCCACCTTGTCCGCACTTTTAATTACAATCTCTGAATTATTAGAAAGATCCTTTAATTGTTTGTGCAAACATTTCTACATAGGGACCCTTGGATTCCAAGGGGAAGAAAGTAGATTTGGGTTTCAGACCTGAAGAATTTTTAAGATTTGTCTCACTAGACCAGTTTCTTACAGGAGCATCACCTTTACGTAAAAAGTGCCTTTTAAGCGTTAGATTCCTAACGTATAGATTCAAGTCAATATATAGATTTGTTTTATTAACATGACATGATGGAGCATAAGAAAGCCCCTTTTTCAAAACGTCTTTTTCTATAGCCTTTAACTCTACTTTGGACAAATTACATATCTCAACATCCTGATTAATTACTGCATATTCCGTTTTTTGGATCTCTTGTTGCCACCTCCTGTTCCTCTCCTTCCTCTAGACATCTTTTTTGACCTGTTGGGGTGTGTACCCCCATAATGTGGTATCTCTCTAGTCTGTTGTTTAGCCTTGGTGGCTGCTGGCGTTCCTGAAAATCTGTGTAATCATTGGTCTGATCATTCCTATTTGATGCCAGACGTTTATACCTATTCCTATGGACAAACCCATTGGAATTGTATGTAGCCTCGACTGTAGGGAATTTTGGTTTTATTCAGATATTGCCGTTGTTTCGGCTTAACCTGCTGCCAGCTTGTTTCTAACCTGGTGTTTGAGTATCTCCCGCCTCCTTTTATCCTATGATGTTCTATGGGAGCAGTTCCATAAGGTTTTCTTACCACATGTTCATTCTGAATATGATTGTCTCGGGTGGATTTACTTCGGTTCCTAGTTTCATTTCTAACTGTATGCCAGTTTCTAACCTGATTTTTTTTAAATAATCACATTTTCTCTCTAGCAAATATTGTACTTTGTTTCCATAATCTTTTCCTCCATATTATTCACTTTATCGATTTCATTTTTAACGGTTTGTAATTTAACCATCAACTGGGCGTCACCTAATAAAGTGAGCCCTTTTTCCTTTCTTTTACATTTTTTTTTTTTCCTCAAAGACCAGTGGAATCTGGTGACGCTGAGGAACTCTGGAGCTGCTGAGCTCGTAGCCGCCGGCGTGTGTGATCTTGCTCGCGACTTCCAGGAAATGTAGCCATAGGCGGGTTGAGGATTCCGGTACGGCCGAAGGGCGGCAGTTCCAGCTTTGCCCGGTGATCTATTGTGGAATCATGTGGTAACCAGCCCACACTGGTTACCAGTTGGTACGAGTGTAATTTTACTATTTGTCCACTGTATTGTGTCATTTTAAGTAAAAAACTTTTATGCACTATGGAGCGCCCCCTATATATGCTTTATTGACAGACAATAAATATATATATATATATATATATATATATATATATTATGCAGCAAAAAGAAGAAATCCATCCCCTACATTGAACCTGTTCATCCCATAAAATGAGGAACAGACTGAGATTAATGTTACTGGACAACTTATTGAAGTAATTGGAAGACATGTATAAGATAAGTACAGATTTATACAACTGTTAGTACTTTGCTGAACTTACATAAACAATCTACAGGGTACTTACATTTGCCCACATCTGCAATGTCGGAGGGTCAATTTTGTAAAGTTGGTTGAAGTTGCAGTACACTACAGCGTCTTCCGGCAGGCCATACTGTGATCGTGTGGTTACAATGATCGTACGAGGAACCTCTTCACCTGTTGCGGCTTTATTATTTATCTGGGGAGGGGAAAAAGTATACAAGTTGTTCTGCGCAGCTTGAAAAGAAATATTGAAACTAACATTACACACTTAAAAAGGGAATATTTCCCAATAAGTGCTGCATCTAAGTCCCAGGTATACGAGTTTACCAACACACCTGTGTTGTTGCCAGCCCATTGCTAATATTAAACCCATTAATAGTTATCTGGATTTGTCCTCGATTGATCATTTCAATGATGGCTTCAGCAATTGTATTCATTGGAATAACTGGCATGTTCAGTGCAGAGTTACTGTCGGCGCTATCTGCACTCTCCGCACCTTTCATCTGCAAGAGAAAAGGAGCTTTCAAAAATTTTGGTTAACTATTAAAAAAAACAAAAAAACACACTTAGGAATAATTCCATCTTTCTATTGGCTTGGAAAACCTTACTGGAGTAACTACTGATTTCAATTTGCCATCTCAAATAAACCTGTGATTGCTACCTGAAACAACTGTTCTCACATGACTTGTATATTCATGTATCTTTTGTTTTATAGCAAGTCTGGTGCCAAGGGTTTACAAAAACAAAATTCTTATATTTGTGTTAAATCCTTTTCCCAAGAACATAAGGAAACACTGGAATCTCGAAGGGGTATCGGGGCTCAGCTCTAAGGGCATGCACTTGTATTTCTATGCCAAGTCTATAACGCCTCCTCTATACCCTTGAGTAAACAAAATTTCCCACTGCGACATAATATAAGAGAGTTAAAATGTAAAAAAGGTGTGCTCCCAAGAGGAGTCAAAAAAGGGATTCAACCCAGATGGAGAAAAAAATTAAAATCACATTTCATTTCAACATGTGCGCGTGACACTAGAAACCGCGGAGATGTCCCAAAACTGCTTGTATGAGTAAGTGCATTGAAAAGTACTGCCCAAGCACCTGTCATCCAAAACCACTGTCCTTTGTCTCAAACATACTGAACTTCTAAAATATTGCGACTATGGACTAAATTGCTTCCTGACACAGCTGCTTTGTCAAGGCACTGTGCCGTAACATCCATAAGGCACATACTTCCATGCTTCCATTTAGACCCAACAATTTCTGAATTAATTCATTTAGCAATAGCTTGCTTTGACACAGGCCAACCTCTACTTTGGACATCAGAGAACGAAAATATTGACCACTTTGTGACCATGAAGTCCTAGTTTCAGATCCTCAGTGCCCTGACATTAAAAAAGAGTGAAGCAATACCTTTTCTTGCAGAGCTCTACCAATCTAAAGGTCAGAAATACAAAATTCTGTTTTAAAAAGACACTTAGCAACCACTTTGAGATGAAAAGAGGTTTTAACCTGATGACCAGCCTCATTCTTATAGAATAAAACTATTTGAGACCATTAAAAATAGAACCCCAGATCTGTAAACCTCCAAAAGATAAGTGGTGCTTCTAAGTAAGCAATTTCAAATTCACCAATTCCAAGGTTAAAAAGGAGGATGTTTTAAGGTGGATATGATATCAGGTAGCTTCAGGCATTGAATGTGAAATCCCTTATATTCCTTATACTGGACCATTAATGGAGCATTGGGACTGACTTTAAACTTTGTACTCAGAAGGTACTGTTTGAGAAGAAAGGCTATAAACACTAATCTTCTTTCAGCACATTAAGAATTTTGACTCCTCTGGATTCCAAAGATCCTTAAACAGTTTGACCACCTTCCATCTCTAAAGGCTGGCATCTGTTGTCCCGATTATCCAATCAAATATGGTGAAATGGTGATGAGGCTTGTTCCATTTTGACATGAGATCAAAATTACCAAGTGGAAATATTCAAAAGTAACAGTGTTCCACATGAGGTACTGGTCTTCTAACGTCATCAGAGGTTCAAACCAGAAGGACTGTAAAAATTCCAACACTACATTCAAATCCCAAGGTGCGGTGGGTGGCACAAAAGGAGGTTGTATGTGAAGTATAGGAAACGTCCCAAGTGGAACTCCGCAGGCGGATAGGTGCGGTACTCGCACCAAGAGACATATCTTCTTCAGATATGAGGAAAGTGTTTTGACGTCACAGGTTTCCTGGCCTGAACCATGGTAGCAATAACCTTTTTGGAAAGGCCCTTGTAAGCTAGGATGTTCCGCTCAACCTCCATGCCGTCTAACGAAGTTGCCGTAAATCCGGGTAGACGAACGGTCCTTGTTGAAGAAGATCTCTTCTCAGTGGCAGAGGCCAAGTGTCTTCGATGGACATGTCTAGAAGATCCACGCACCATGCCCTACGAGGCAAACCCGGGGCAATCAGAATTGCCTGGACTCCTTGATTCCTGATTTGCTTTAGCACCCTTGGTAGCAATGGAATCGGAGGAAATAGGTAGACCAGCCAGTAAGGCCAAGGTGATGTCCATTCATCTACTGCCCTTGCCTGAGGGTCCCTGGTTCGTGAGCAAATACCAGCAAAGCTTCTTATTGAGTCGAGAAGGCATCATGTCTATTTGCGGGCGGCCCCACCAGTCGATGATCTGCTGAAATACCTGATGGTGGAGCCCCCACTCTCCCGGGTGGTGATCGTGATGACTCAGGAAGTCTGTTTACCAGTTGTCTACTCTCGGAATGAAGATTGCAGACATTGCTCTTGCATTTCTTTCTGCCCAGAGGATTATCTGTGACACCTCTCGCATGAATGCCTTGCTTTTTGGCCCTCCTTGCCAATTGATGTACGCCACTACCGTGGCGTTGACCGACTGAACCTGGATCGCGTAATCCCCGAGGAGAGGCCTGAATCAGAGCATTGTAGATCGCCCGAAGTTCCAAAATGTTGATCGGAAGTAGGGCTTCATGGGCTGACCACCTGCCCTGGTACTGAGCCACCTGGGTGACAGCTCCCCATCCTCTCAGACTTGCATCCGTCGTGAGGAGTATCCAACCCTGAATACCGAAACTTTGACTTTCCAGGAGGTTGGAGGATTGCAGCCACCACAGGAGGTAAATCCCGGCCTGAGGTGACAGCCGTATTATCCGGTGTATGTGAAGATGTAATCCGGACCACTTGCTCAGAAGATCCAATTGAAATGTTCTGGCATGGAACCTTCCATACTGTATGAGGCTACCATCTTCCCCAACAATCTTATGCAACGATGGACAGATATTCGAGTAGGCCGGAGAACCATTCGGACTATCTCCTGAAGTGTTCTCACTTTGTCCTCTGGGAGGAACAATTTTTTGGGCCACAGTATGCAGCAACATTCCCAGGAACAGGAGCCGCTGAGTTAGCTCCAGGTGGGACTTTTGTCTTTAGCAGGGCCCTCGGCTTACGCTGCGACGGTTGTTAGTGTCGTTGCAGCTGAGAGTGGAATAGTTTACGTATTAGAAAGTTTAAAACTAAAGACTCTACCGGTGTGAAATTCCTGAGTAAGTTATCATTGTGGCAATTAAACAGAAATAGCTTTGCATAGAAAGCGTTTATTTGGATTTAATATAACCTTATTTCCTGATATATTCAGGACTGGTGTAACACTGAAGAAAGTGTAAATTATGAGACACATGCTGCCTACTGTTATGATTTGAACCATACATTCTAGAATAGTGAGCGCTGTGGCTGCTCAGACAGTGTTATTGTGAAACAGATTTCGCCGCCTCACGTTCTTTTCCGTGCAGCGGACAAATGTGATCTGAAATCAGCTATCACACCTGCCAATATCGTTTAACCACTTAACTGGCATGGTCAGATCACATGCAATTGCGCCGCCCCACTGTGTCCCCCGGTTTTTGACAAGGAGATCCAGTCTGCAGATGTGCATAATGTAATATGCAAATATTAAAAAAAAAAAAGAATAATAATAATACTTTTTAAACTATATTAAATTTAAAAAAAATGAAAATATCAACGTTATCAACGGTTTTTAAGGGGAAAATAGTTAAGTGGTTAAGGAGAAACAGGATAGAGGTCCTTATGTAGACCCGTATGTACAAATTACAGTGTGTAAGTGTATGCACCGCTATTGCAAAACGTGTCCCACACTCAGCGCAGTGGCAGCGTGAGCTGACCGGCCGCTGAGTGATCCTGGGCCGCGGAAAGAGGCGCTGGGCAGCTGGCTGAACCAGAGCGCCTGCATATTCATCATCATCCCCACCCAGCACGGCGACGGCAGTGGGAGCTGACCGCCCACTGTGCGATCCTGGGCAGCGGAGAGGGGCGACGGACAGCTGGCTGAACCGGAGCCCCTACATATAGTCATCACCCCACCCAGCACGGCGGGAGCTGGCCACTCGCTGATTGCCACGGCTGTACTGATGCAGTGGGGAGCGGAGAGGGGTGCCGGGCAGCCACTGAACGGTAGTCCCTCCTTAGAACAGCACCATGTGGGGAGCGGAGCCGCGTGCATCTATGCCCCTGTTCCATGTGGGGAATAAAGCTAACAACCTCCCCCACCTCCAGTGCGGAGGCAGCATGAGCTGCCCGCCGCCATATACACCTGACACACAGAGCAGCGGCAGCGTGAGCTGACCTCCCACTCAGTCCCTGTCCTGGAGTCCGGAGCACCGACGGGGCTTCTCTCTGTAAGCGCTGTCCTGCTCTCTTAGCCAAGGCTGGAATCAGCGTCTGCTGATGAAGGTCTATGGCGGGACTTCTTGAATAAATGCCGACAAGCCTTTGCTGCTTGTAGCAGCACACACAGACCCGGACCCAAGCTTCTTAATAAACTGGGAAGGGCTGTGGTTAAAAATAAAAAAGTTAAAATTAAAAAAACAAAAATGCTGGAGCTTCAGTCCAGAATGTGCGATGTGAAGGCACAAAAAACACTGAGGCACTTGGGAGTATGGAGGGGGAAGAAGGGTTACACATTTAAATATTTAAATGTGCCTATACCGGCTAACGCCCGTCCATATCCGAAGAGTATTCCAGTGACCCCTAGTAGATTAAAAAGAAAGTAGTAATAGTTGTAGCAGTTAAACAATAACTATATACAAGTATTGCAGACAATCCGCACTTGGGATGGGCGCCAAGCATCCATTACGGACTACGAGAAATAGAATTACCGGTGAGTAAATTCTTATTTTCTCTGACGTCCTAAGTGGATGCTGGGACTCCGTAAGGACCATGGGGATTATACCAAAGCTCCCAAACGGGCGGGAGAGTGCGGATGACTCTGCAGCACCGAATGGGCAAACTCTAGGTCCTCCTCAGCCAGGGTGTCAAACTTGTAGAATTTTGCAAATGTGTTTGACCCCGACCAAGTAGCTGCTCGGCAAAGTTGTAGAGCCGAGACCCCTCGGGCAGCCGTCCAAGAAGAGCCCACCTTCCTCGTGGAATGGGCTTTCACTGATTTAGGATGCGGCAGTCCAGCCGCAGAATGTGCAAGCTGACTCGTACTACAGATCCAGCGAGCAATAGTCTGCTTTGAAGCAGGTGCACCCAACTTGTTGGGCGCATACAGGATAAATAGCGAGTCAGTCTTTCGGACTCCAGCTGTCCTGGAAACATAGATTTTCAGGGCCCTGACTACGTCCAACAACTTGGAAGCCTCCAAGTCTTTAGTAGCCGCAGGCACCACGATAGGTTGGTTCAGATGAAAAGCAGATACCACCTTAGGAAGAAATTGGGGACGAGTCCTCAATTTTGCCCTATCCATATGGAAAATCAGATAAGGGCTTTTACATGACAAAGCCGCCAATTCTGATACACGCCTGGCCGAAGCCAAGGCCAACAACATGACCACTTTCCACGTGAGATATTTCAAATCCACGGTTTTTAGTGGCTCAAACCAATGTGACTTTAGGAAATCCAACACCACGTTGAGATCCCAAGGTGCCACTGGAGGCACAAAAGGGGGCTGAATATGCAGCACTCCCTTAACAAAAGTCTGAACTTCAGGTAGTGAAGCCAGTTCTCTCTGGAAGAAAATCGATAGAGCCGAAATCTGGACCTTAATGGAACCCAATTTTAGGCCCATAGTCACCCCTGACTGTAGGAAGTGCAGAAATCGACCTAGCTGAAATTCCTCCGTTGGGGCCTTCCTGGCCTCACACCACGCAACATATTTTCGCCAAATGCTGTGATAATGGTTTGCGGTAACTTCTTTCCTAGCTTTAATCAGCGTAGGAATGACTTCCTCCGGAATGCCCTTTTCCTGCAGGATCCGGTGTTCAACCGCCATGCCGTCAAACGCAGCTGCGGTAAGTCTTGGAACAGACAGGGCCCCTGCTGCAGCAGGTCCTGTCTGAGCGGCAGAGGCCATGGGTCCTCTCAGATCATTTCTTGAAGTTCCGGGTACCAGGCTCTTCTTGGCCAATCCGGAACAATGAGTATAGTTTTTACTCCTCTTCGCCTTATTATCCTCAGTACCTTTGGTATGAGAGGAAGAGGAGGGAACACATAAACCGACCGGTACACCCACGGTGTCACTAGAGCGTCCACAGCTATCGCCTACGGGTCTCTTGACCTGGCGCAATACTTTTCTAGCTTTTTGTTGAGGCGGGACGCCATCATGTCCACCTGTGGCCTTTCCCAACGGTTTACAATCATTTGGAAGACTTCTGGATTAAGTCCCCACTCTCCCGGGTGGAGGTCGCGCCTGCTGAGGAAGTCTGCTTCCCAGTTGTCCACTCCCGGAATGAACACTGCTGACAGTGCTAACACGTGATTTTCCGCCCATCGGAGAATCCTTGTGGCCTCTGCCATCGCCGTCCTGCTTCTCGTGCCGCCCTGTCGGTTTACATGGGCGACCGCCGTGATGTTGTCTGACTGGATCAGTACCGGCTGGTTTTGAAGCAGGGGTTTTGCCAGACTTAGGGCATTGTAAATGGCCCTTAGTTCCAGAATATTTATGTGCAGGGAAGACTCCTGACTTGACCATAGTCCTTGGAAGTTTCTTCCCTGTGTGACTGCCCCCCAGCCTCGAAGGCTGGCATCCGTGGTCACCAGGACCCAGTCCTGTATGCCGAATCTGCGGCCCTCTTGAAGATGAGCACTCTGCAGCCACCACAGCAGAGACACCCTTGTCCTTGTAAACAGGGTTATCAGCCGATGCATCTGAAGATGCGATCCGGACCACTTGTCCAACAGGTCCCACTGAAAGGTTCTTGCATGGAACCTGCCAAATGGAATTGCTTCGTAGGAAGCTACCATCTTTCCCAGGATCCGCGTGCAGTGATGCACCGACACCCGTTTTGGTTTTAGGAGGCCTCTGACTAGAGATGACCGCTCCTTGGCCTTCTCCTCCGGGAGAAACACTTTTTTTCTGTTCTGTGTCCAGAACCATCCCCAGGAACAGTAGACGTGTCGTAGGGACCAGCTGTGACTTTGGAATATTTAGAATCCAGCCGTGCTGTTGTAGCACCTCCCGAGATAGTGCTACCCCGACCAACAACTGCTCCCTGGACCTCGCCTTTATCAGGAGACCGTCCAAGTACGGGATAATTAAAACTCCCTTCTTTCGAAGGAGTATCATCATTTCGGCCATTACCTTGGTAAAGACCCTCGGAGCCGTGGATAGACCGAACGGCAACGTCTGGAATTGGTAACGACAATCCTGTACCACAAATCTGAGGTACTCCTGGTGAGGATGGTAAATGGGGACATGCAGGTAAGCATCCTTGATGTCCAGTGATACCATGTAATCCCCCTCGTCCAGGCTTGCAATAACCGCCCTGAGCGATTCCATCTTGAACTTGAATTTTTTTATATATGTGTTCAAGGATTTCAAATTTAAAACGGGTCTCACCGAACCGTCCGGTTTCGGTACCACAAACATTGTGGAATAGTAACCCCGTCCTTGTTGAAGTAGGGGCACCTTTACTATTACCTGTTGTGAATACAGCTTGTGAATTGCCTGTAACACTGCCTCCCTGCCTGAGGGAGTGGTTGGTAAGGCAGATTTGAGGAAACGGCGGGGATGGGGAGGGGGGGGGAAGACGTCTCGAATTCCAGCTTGTACCCCTGAGATACTATTTGAAAGATCCAGGGATCCACCCGTGAGCGAGCCCACTGATTGCTGAAATATTTGAGACGGGCCCCCACCGTACCTGGCTCCGCCTGTGGAGCCCCAGCGTCATGCTGTGGACTTAGAGGAAGCGGGGGAGGACTTTTGCTCCTGGGAACTGGCTGTATGCTGCAGCTTTTTCCCCCTACCTCTGCCTCTGGGCAGAAAAGACGCGCCCTTAACCCGCTTGCCCCTATTGGGCCGAAAGGACTGTACCTGATAATACGGTGCTTTCTTTGGCTGTGAGGGAACATGGGGTAAAAATGTAGACTTCCCAGCTGTTGCTGTGGAAACGAGGTCCGAGAGACCATCCCCGAACAACTCCTCACCCTTATAAGGCAGAACTTCCATGTGCCTTTTGGAATCTGCATCTCCTGTCCACTGCAGAGTCCATAACCCTCTCCTGGCAGAAATGGACATTGCACTAATTTTAGATACCAGCCGGCAAATATCCCTCTGTGCATCCCTCATGTATAAAAGTGCGTCTTTAATATGCTCTACGGTTAGCAATATAGTGTCCCTGTCTAGGGTATCAATATTTTCCGACAGGGAATCTGACCACGCAGCTGCAGCACTGCACATCCATGCTGAAGCAATAGCTGGTCTCAGTATAACACCTGTGTGTGTATATATAGACTTCAGGATAGCCTCCTGCGTTCTATCAGCAGATTCCTTCAGGGTGGGCGGAGACGGTAGTGCCACCTTCTTTGACAAGCATGTGAGCGCTTTATCCACTCTAGGGGATGTTTCCCAACGTGCCCTATCCTCTGGCGGGAAAGGGTACGCCATTAGTAACCTCTTAGAAATTACCAGTTTCTTATCAGGGGAAGGCCACACTTCTTCACACACTTCATTTAACTCCTCAGATGGAGGAAAAGCTACTGGTAGTTTTTTCTCTCCAAACATAATACCCTTTTTTGTGGTACCAGGGGTAACATCAGAAATGTGCAACACATTTTTCATTGCCTCAATCATGTAACGTGTGGCCCTACTGGAAGTTACATTAGTCTCATCGTCGTCGACACTGGAGTCAGTATCCGTGTCGACATCTGTGTCTGCCATCTGAAGTAGCGGGCATTTTAGAGCCCCTGATGGCTTTTGAGACGCCTGGGCAGGCACAGGCTGAGAAGCCGGCTGTCCCACATTTGGTATGTCGTCAAACCTTTTATGCAAGGAGTCGACACTGTCGCGTAATTCCTTCCACAGCACCATCCACTCAGGTGTCGACCCCGCAGGGGGTGACATCACATTTATAGGCATCTGCTCCGCCTCCACATAAGCCTCCTCATCAAACATGTCGACACAGCCGTACCGACACACCGCATACACACAGGGAATGCTCTGACAGAGGACAGGACCCCACAAAGCCCTTTGGGGAGACAGAGAGAGAGTATGCCAGCACACACCAGAGCGCTATATAACACAGGGATCCCACTATAAATGAGTGTTTTCCCTTATAGCTGCTTACTTTATATATACTGCGCCTAAATTTAGTGCCCCCCCTCTCTTTTTTACCCTTGTGTAGCTTGACAACTGCAGGGGAGAGCCAGGGAGCGTCCTTCCAGCGGAGCTGTGAGGGAAAAATGGCGCCAGTGTGCTGAGGGAGATGGCCCCGCCCCTTTTCCGGCGGACTTCTCCCGCTTTTTCTGTAATTCTGGCAGGGGTATTTTTACACCTATATAGCCTTCCTGACTATATATGGTGTAGATTTGCCAGCCAAGGTGTCTTATATTGCCCTCAGGGCGCCCCCCCCCCAGCGCCCTGCACCCATCAGTGACCGGAGTGTGAGGTGTGCATGAGGAGCAATGGCGCACAGCTGCAGTGCTGTGCGCTACCTTGTTGAAGACAGGTCTTCTGCCGCCGATTTTCCGGAACACTTCTTGCTTCTGGCTCTATAAGGGGGCCGGCGGCGCGGCTCCGGGAACGAACACCAAGGTCGGGTCCTGCGGTCGATCCCTCTGGAGCTAATGGTGTCCAGTAGCCTAAGAAGCCCAAACTACCACCAGTTAGGTAGGTTTGCTTCTTCTCCCCTTAGTCCCTCGCTGCAGTGAGTCTGTTGCCAGCAGATCTCACTGTAAAATAAAAAACCTAAATATACTTTCTTTCTAGGAGCTCAGGAGAGCCCCTAGTGTGCATCCAGCTCAGCCGGGCACAAGATTCTAACTGAAGTCTGGAGGAGGGTCATAGTGGGAGGAGCCAGTGCACACCAGTACTCTAAAGCTTTCTTTATAGTTGTGCCCAGTCTCCTGCGGAGCCGCTATTCCCCATGGTCCTTACGGAGTCCCAGCATCCACTTAGGACGTCAGAGAAATTGGATTTACCAACTGTAGCTGTGGGGACCAGGTCCAAGAGACCTTCTCCAAACAATTCCTCACCCTTCTAAGGTAAAACCTCCATATGCCTCTGAGTCTGCATCACCTGTCCATTGCCGGGTCCATAGGACTCGTCTAGCAGAAATCGACATAGCGTTGATTCTAGAACGCAATAGACCAATGTCTCTGAGCATCCCTCATATATAAGACAGCATCTTTTATATGTCCTAGGGTCAATAAGATGGTATCCTTATCCAGGGTTTCAATTTCCGCTGATAAGGTATCCGTCCATGCTGCTACAGCGCTACACACCCAGGCCTACGCAATAGCCGGTCTGAGTAAGGTAGCCGAATGCGTGTAAATGGACTTCAAGGTAACCTCCTGCTTGCGATCAGCAGGATCCCTGAGGGTAGCCGTATCTTGGGATGGCAGCGCTACCTTCTTGGATAAGCGTGTCAACGCTTTGTCCACCCTAGGGGAGGATTCCCACCGTATCCTGTCCTTTGGCGGGAAAGGATACGCCATAAGATTCCTTTTGGGAATCTGCAGTTTCTTGTCTGGAGATTCCCAAGCTTTTTCACATAACTCGTTCAGCTCATGTGAGGGAGGAAAGGTTACTTCAGGTTTCTTTTCTTTATACATGTGTACCCTCGTGTCAGGGACAGGGGGTTCCTCTGTGATATACAAAACATCTTTTATTGCAATAATCATATATCGAATACATTTAGCCAGTTTTGGCTCTAACTTTGCATCATCGTAGTAGACACTGGAGTCAGAATCCGTGTTGGTATCTGTGTCTACTATTTTGGATAGTGGGCGCTTATGAGACCCCGAAGGTCCCTGCGACAGAGACAGACATGGGTTGATTCCCTGGCTGTTCCCTAGCTTCCGCTTTGTCTAATCTTTTGTGCAATAAATTTACATTAGCACTTAAAAAACATTCCACATATCCATCCAGTCAGATGTCGGCGTTGTCGACGGAGACACCACATTAATTTTCTCCTCCTCCTCCGGAAAGCCTTCTACCTCAGACATGTCGACACACGTGTACCGACACACCACACACTCAGGGAATCCTCTTATCTGAAGACAGTTCCCCCACAAGGCCCTTTGGAGAGACAGAGAGAGAGTATTCCAGCACACACCCAGCGCTATATGACCCAGGAAAAATAAGAATTTACTTACCGATAATTCTATTTCTCGTAGTCCGTAGTGGATGCTGGGGACTCCGTCAGGACCATGGGGTTTAGCGGCTCCGCAGGAGACAGGGCACAATAATAAAAGCTTTAGGATCAGGTGGAGTGCACTGGCTCCTCCCCCTATGACCCTCCTCCAAGCCTCAGTTAGGATACTGTGCCCGGACGAGCGTGCATAATAAGGAAGGATATTGAATCCCGGGTAAGACTCATACCAGCCACACCAATCACACCGTACAACCTGTGATCTGAACCCAGTTAACAGTATGATAACAACGAAGGAGCCTCTGAAAAGATGGCTCACAACAAGAATAACCCGATTTTTGTAACAATAACTATGTACAAGTATTGCAGACAATCCGCACTTGGGATGGGCGCCCAGCATCCACTACGGACTACGAGAAATAGAATTATCGGTAAGTAAATTCTTATTTTCTCTAACGTCCTAAGTGGATGCTGGGGACTCCGTCAGGACCATGGGGATTATACCAAAGCTCCCAAACGGGCGGGAGAGTGCGGATGACTCTGCAGCACCGAATGAGAGAACTCCAGGTCCTCCTCAGTCAGGGTGTGCCCCTGACCAAGTAGCAGCTCGGCAAAGTTGTAAAGCCGAGACCCCTCGGGCAGCCGCCCAAGATGAGCCCACTTCCTTGTGGAATGGGCTTTTACTGATTTTGGCTGTGGCAAGCCTGCCACAGAATGTGCAAGCTGAATTGTACTACAAATCCAGCGAGCAATCGTCTGCTTAGAAGCAGGAACACCCATCTTGTTGGGTGCATACAGGCTAAACAGCGAGTCAGATTTTCTGACTCCAGTCGTCCTGGAAACATATATTTTCAGGGCCCTGACAACGTCAAGTAACTTGGAGTCATCCAAGTCCCTAGTAGCCGCAGGTACCACAATAGGTTGGTTCATGTGAAAAACAGAAAACACCTTAAGGAGAAATTGAGGACGAGTCCTCAATTCTGCCCTGTCAGAATGAAAAATTAAGTAAGGGCTTTTATATGATAAAGCCGCCCATTCTGAGACACGCCTGGCTGAAGCCAGGGCTAATAGAATCTTCACCTTCCATGTGAAATATTTTAATTCCACAGTGGTGAGTGGATCAAACCAATGTAACTTTAGGAAACTCAAAATAACATTGAGATCCCAAGGTGCCACTGGGGGCACAAATGGAGGCTGTATATGCAGTACCCCTTTTACAAACGTCTGAACTTCAGGCACTGAAGCCAGTTCTTTCTGGAAGAAATTCGACAGGGTCGAAATTTGAACCTTAATGGACCCTAATTTTAGGCCCATAGACAGTCCTGTTTTCAGGAAATGTAGGAAACGACCCAGTTGGAATTCCTCTGTAGGGACCTTCTTGGTCTCACACCACGCAACATATTTTCGCCAAATGCGGTGAAAATGTTTTGCGGTTACATCCTTCCTGGCTTCGACCAGGGTAGGGATGACTTCATCTGGAATGCCCTTTCAGGATCCGGCGTTCAACTGCCATGCAGTCAAACGCAGCCGCGGTAAGTCTTGGAACAGACAAGGCCCCTGCTGGAGCAGGTCCTTTCTTTAAGGTAGAGGCCACGGTTCTTCCGTGAGCATCTCTTGAAGTTCCGGGTACCAAGTCCTTCTTGACCCATCCGGAACCACGAGTATCGTTCTTACTCATCTCCTTCTTATGATTCTCAGTACTTTTGGTATGAGATGCATAGGAGGGAACACATACCCTGACTGGTACACCCACAGTGTTACCAGAGCGTCCACCGCTATTGCCTGAGGGTCCCTTGACCTGGCGCAATATTTGTCTAGTTTTTTGTTCAGGCGGGACGCCATCATGTCCACCTTTGGTTTTTCCTAACGGTTTACAATCATGTGGAAGACTTCCCGCTGAAGTCCCCACTCTCCCGGGTGGAGGTTATGCCTGCTGAGGAAGTCTGCTTCCCAGTTTTCCACTCCCGGAATTAACACTGCTGAGAGTGTTATCACGATTTTTCGCCCAGCGAAGAATCCTTGCAGTTTCTGCCATTTCCCTCCTGCTTCATGTGCCGCCCTGTCTGTTTACGTGGGCGACTGCCGTGATGTTGTCCCACTGGATCAATACCGGCTGACCTTGAAGCAGAGGTCTTGCTAAGCTTAGAGCCTTGTAAATTGCCCTTAGCTCCAGTATATTTATGTGGAGAGAAGTCTCCCGACTTGATCACACTCCCTGGAAATTTTTTCCTTGTGTGACTGCTCCCCAGCCACTCAGGCTGGCATCCGTGGTCACCAGGACCCAGTCCTGAATGTCGAATCTGCGGCCCTTTCATAGATGAGCACTCTGCAGCCACCGCAGAAGAAAACACCCTTGTCCTTGGAGACAGGGTTATCCGCTGATGCATCTGAAGATGCGATCCGGACCATTTTCCCAGCAGATTCCACTGAAAGGTTCTTGCGTGAAATCTACCGAATGGGCTCGCTTTGTAAGAAACCACCATTTTTCACAGGACCCTTGTGCAATGATGCACTGATACTTTTCCTGGTTTTAGGAGGTTCCTGACTAGCTCGGATAACTCCCTGGCCTTCTTCTCCGGGAGAAAACATCCTTTTCTGGACTGTGTCCAGAATCATTCCTAGGAACATTAGACGTGTCGTCGGAAAAAGCTGCGATTTTGGAATATTTAGAATCCACTCGTGCTGTCGTAGAACTACTTGAGAGAGTGCTACTCCGACCGCCAACTGTTCTCTGGACCTTGCCCTTATCAGGAAAGCGTCCATATTTCTTTTAGGAAGAATCATCATTTCGGCCATTACCATGGTAAAGACCCGGGGTGCCGTGGACAATCCAAACGGCAGCTTCTGAACTGATAGTGACAGTTCTGTACCACGAACCTGAGATACCCTTGGTGAGAAGGGCAAAATTTGGACATGTAGGTAAGCGTCCCTGATATCCAGTGACACCATATCGTCCTGGTTCGCTATCACTGCTCTGAGTGACTCCATCTTGATTTGAACCCTTGTATGTAATTGTTCAAATCTTTTAGATCTCACCGAGCCGTTTGGCTTCAGTACCACAATATAGTGTGGAATAATACCCCTTCCCTTGTTGTAGGAGGGGTACTTTGATTATCACCTGCTGGGAATACAGCCTGTGAATTTTTTCCCAATACTGCCTCCCTGTCGGAGGGAGACGTTGGTAAAGCAGACTTCAGGAACTTGTGAGGGGAAGACGTCTCGAATTTCCAATGTACACCTGGGATACTACGTGTAGGATCCAGGAGTCCACTTGCGAGTGAGCCCACTGCGTGCTGAAACTCTTGAGATGACCCCCCACCGCACCTGAGTCCGCTTGTATGGCCCCAGCGTCATGCTGCGGACTTGGCAGAAGCTGTGGAGGACTTCTGTTCCTGGGAATGGGCTGCCTGCTGCAGTCTTCTTCCCTTTCCTCTAACCCTGGGCAGATATGACTGGCCTTTTGCCCGCCTGCCTTTATGGGTACGAAAGGACTGAGACTGAAAAGACTGTCCCCTTTTCTGCTGAGATGTGACTTGGGGTAACAAAAGTGGATTTTCCAGCTGTTGCCATGGCCACCAGGTCCGATGGACCGCCCCTTTATACGGCAATACTTCCATGTGCCGTCTGGAATCTGCATCACCTGACCACTGTCGTGTCTATAAACATCGTCTGGCAGATATGGACATCACATCTACTCTTGATGCCAGAATGCAAATATCCCTCTGCGCATCTCGCATATATAGAAATGCATCCTTAAAATGCTCTATAGTCAATAAAATATTGTTCCTGTCAAGGGTATCAATATTTTCAGTCAGGAAATCCGACCAAGCCCCCCCAGCGCTGCACATCCAGGCTGAGGCGATTGCTGGTCGTAGTATAACACCAGTATGTGTGTATATACTTTTTAGGATATTTTTCAGCTTCCTATCAGCTGGCTCTTTGAGGGCGGCCGTATCTGGAGACGGTAACGCCACTTGTTTTTATAAGCGTGTGAGCGCCTTATCCACCCTAAGGTGTGTTTCCCAACTCGCCCTCACTTCTGGCGGGAAAGGGTATACCTCCAATAATTTTCTATCGGAGGAAACCCACGTATCATCACACACTTTAATTTATCTGATTCAGGAAAAACTACAAGTAGATTATTCCCACCCTACATAATACCCTTATTTGTGGTACTTGTAGTATCAGAAATATGTAACACCTCCTTCATTGCCCTTAACATGTAACGTGTGGCCCTAAAGGAAAATAAGTTTGTTTCTTCACCGTCGACACTGAAGTCAGTGTCCGTGTCGACCAACTGAGGTAAATGGGCGTTTTTACAAGCCCCTGACGGTGTCTGAGACGCCTGGACAGGTACTAATTTGTTTGCCGGCCGTCTCATGTCGTCAACCGACCTTGCATCGTGTTGACATTATCACGTAATTCCTAAATAAGCCATCCATTCCGGTGTCGACTCCCTAGAGAGTGACATCACCAATACAGGCAATTTGCTCCGCCTCCTCACCAACATCGTCCTCCTACATGTCGACACACACGTACCGACACACAGCACACACACAGGGAATGCTCTGATAGAGGACAGGACCCCACTAGCCCTTTGGGGAGACAGAGGGAGAGTTTGCCAGCACACACCAAAAACGCTATAATTATACAGGGACAACCCCTTATACAAGTGTTTTCCCTTATAGCATTTTCACATATGTAATCATATCGCCAAATAAGTGCCCCCCCTCTCTGTTTTAACCCTGTTTCTGTAGTGCAGTGCAGGGGATAGCCTGGGAGCCTTCCTCACAGCAGAGCTGAGCAGGAAAATGGCGCCGTGTGCTGAGGAGAATAGGCCCCGCCCCCTAAAACGGCGGGCTCTTCTCCCGGAGTTTGTGAGATCTGGCAGGGGTTAAATACATCCATATAGCCTCAAGGGCTATATGTGATGTATTTTAGCCATAAAAAAGGTATAATACATTGCTGCCCAGGGCGCCCCCCCCAGCGCCCTGCACCCTCAGTGACCGCTGGTATGAAGTGTGCTGACAACAATGGCGCACAGCTGCAGTGCTGTGCGCTACCTTATGAAGACTGAAAGTCTTCTGCCGCCTGTTTCTGGACCTCTGGACCTCTTCAACTTCGGCATCTGCAAGGGGGGTCGGCGGCACGGCTCCGGGACGAACCCCAGGGTGAGACCTGTGTTCCGACTCCCTCTGGAGCTAATGGTGTCCAGTAGCCTAAGAAGCAAATCCATCCTGCACGCAGGTGAGTTTACTTCTCTCCCCTAAGTCCCTCGTAGCAGTGAGCCTGTTGCCAGCAGGACTCACTGAAAATAAAAAACCTAACTTAAACTTTTATTCTAAGCAGCTCAGGAGAGCCACCTAGATTGCACCCTTCTCGGCCGGGCACAAAAATCTAACAGAGGCTTGGAGGAGGGTCATAGGGGGAGGAGCCAGTGCACATCACCTGATCCTAAAGCTTTTATTATTGTGCCCTGTCTCCTGCGGAGCCGCTAAACCCCATGGTCCTGACGGAGTCCCCAGCATCCACTTAGGACGTTAGAGAAAAACACAATATGTTTACCTAGATAGCGCTGTAATCTGTATATTGCGCCAAATATGTGTCCCCCCCCTTCTTTAAAACCCTCTTTCACCGTGGATAAGCAGGGGAGAGTCCGGGGAGCTTCCTCTCAGCGCTGTGCTGTAAATGGCGCTGGTGAGTGCTGAGGAAGAAGCCCCGCCCCCTCAGCGGCGGGCTTCTGTCCCGCTCAAATATGTAAAAACCCTGGCTGGGGCTCTTTATATATACAGTGCCGAGCTGTATATATTCTTTTGCCAGAAAACGAGGTTTATTGCTGCCCAGGGCGCCCCCCCTGCACCCTTACAGTGTCTGCCTGTTTGTGCTGTGTGGGAGCAATGGCGCACAGCTTTACTGCTGTGCGTTACCTCAGTGAAGATCTGAAGTCTTCTGCCGCCTCTGAAGTCTTCTTACTTCTCATACTCACCCGGCTTCTATCTTCCGGCTCTGCGAGGAGGACAGCGGCGCGGCTCTGGGACGGACGGCGAGGGTGAGACCTGCGTACTGATCCCTTAGGATAAAAGTAGCCTAAGAAGCAGAGCCTTGAAACTCACAGAAGTAGGTCTGCTTCTCTCTCCTCAGTCCCACGATGCAGGGAGTCTGTTGCCAGCAGGCTCCCTGAAAATAAAAAACCTAACAAAAAACTTTTTCAGGAAACTCAGGAGAGCTCCCTGTAATGCACCCAGTCTCCTCTGGGCACAGTAGTAAACTGAGGTCTGGAGGAGGGGCATAGAGCGAGGTGCCAGTGCACACCCATACCTAAAGTCTTTCTTAAAGTGCCCATGTCTCCTGCGGAGCCATTCTATCCCCATGGTCCTTACGGAGTCCCCAGCATGTAAGAGAAAGGATTTAAATAAAATCTTATTTTTATAAACATGAACTCAAACTTTTACGAAAATGCCATACCTACGTTTTTAAGACCCATGTTAAAAACACATGGTTACGGGTGTTTTTTTTTAGGAAACATCCTGTTTCCTCACTTCCTGTTTTTATTTAAGATTTCAATAAAGTTCAAGTATATAAAGCGACATCCGAGCAACAATGGTTATCCTTGACAAAGGGCATCACTGCCCGAAACGCGTTGGAACTAGCGCTATCACTCTGCATAGAGAGCGCACTGCTGAGCATACAGAGGACAGAGTACGGGAAAACGGAGGTGACGTCAGCGCTCAACACTCACTGTTGCCGCAAGCCAAGCCGCGAGGGGAACCAATCCGGACAGCAACAAGGTGGCGTGAACAACTAAGAGGTAGGGACAGCAGGGACAGTCATCTACTAACCTGATCACAGACTGATTATACCAACCGGACTTTTGAAACGGAACCCTAATCACAGTAACACCTCACTTTTAGTAACACCAACATTATTTCACTAAAAAGAGCTGTACACATTGCGTTAACCTTTTATTTTCCACAGGTATGGGTGTAGAACTACAATCAGCCAGAACTGTGTGTCTTCCTCCTCACTCCCACCTCCCCTGACTCCGGCAAGGATATAACTCCCGTTGACAATGGGAGCTCTGCGTCAAAGTCTGTAAATCACACAACACATAGGCTGCATATTGACAGCCCCTGATCCCTTCTATATTGCTGAATAGCCCAGAGAGTCCCATGGTGGTTCGGTCCATGGAGCACATGCCTGATACCTGGCACAGTCCTCCCCTGACCATTATTTATGGCCCTGGTAAATTACATATTGGGATGGATTCAAATGGTTAGTGGGTGGCGCTACTTAATGGGTGCCCAGTGAAGCAAGTCAGGTGTTGCTCCATATGGACATGAGTGCCACGGGGGAACACATTTCTGCTTGCAGCCTCTTGATGTAGCAAGCAGAAATGTGCAGAGATAGTTTTTTGGGTACTCAAACCAGGACTTTGCATGGGTTTAGCTACTATTCGTGGCTAAACCTGCGCTATTTGGCAACAACAAGCACGATAATTAATGGGCACTTGCAAACAATTGAATTGCTTCATCGGGTTCCTCTCCCTAGAGGATATCGCCACATCAGGACTTCAAATGTATCTTTGTGCGTACTCAAGTTATGTACTACTCAAAACAAATGCGCCATTGTTGCAGCACACATTTTAAGTGCCTGTTTTGGATGCAAATGTATTCACAGTGCTTCAGTTTTTCCACATTGTTATGTTACAGCCTTATTAAAAAAATTAAAAATTAATTTTCCCCTCAAAATTCTACACACAATACCCCATAATGACAACATGAAAAGTTTGAGATTTTTGCAAATTATAAATAAAAAACAAAGAAATCACATGTACATAAATATTCACAGCCTTTGCCATGAAGCTCAAAATTGAGCTCAGGTCCATCCTTTTTCCACTGATCATCCTAGAGATGTTCCTACAGCTTAATTGGAGTCCATCTGTCCACCTCCAAATTCAGTTGATTAGACATGATTTGGAAAGGCACACACCTGTTTAAAGGTCCCACAGTGCATGTCTGAGCACAAATCAAGAATGAAGTCAAAGGAATTGTCTGTAGACCTCTGAGAAAGGATTGTCTCGAGGCACAAATCTGGGGATGTGTACAGAAAAATATCTACTGCTTTAAAGGTCCCAATGAGCACAGTGGCCTCCATCATCCGTAAATGAAAGTAGTTTGAACCACCAGGACTCTTCCTAGAGCTGGTCGGCCGTCTAAATTGAGCGATCGGGGGAAAAGGGCCCTAGTCAGGGAGGGGACCAATAAACTGATGGTCACTGTCAGAGCTACAGCATTCCTCTGTGGAAAGAGGAGAACCTTCCAGAAGGACAACCATCAGGCCTGTATGGTAGAGTGGCCAGACAGAAGCTACTCCTTAGTAAAAATGCACATGGCAGCCCGCCTGGAGTTTGCCAAAATGCACCTGAAGCACTCAGACCATGAGAAACAAATTTCTCTGGTCTGACGAGACAAAGATTGAACTCTCTGGCATGAATGCCAAGCGTCATGTTTGGAGTAATCCAGGCACCGCTCATCACCAGGCCAGTACCATCCCTACAGTGAAGCATTGTGGGGGCAACATCATGCTGTGGGGATGTTTTTCAATCGGCAGGAACTGGGAGACTAGTCAGGATAGAGGGAAAGATGCAGCAATGTACAGAGACATCCTAAATGAAAACCTGCTCCAGAGTGCTCTTGACCTCAGACTGGGGCAACGGTTCATCGACCCTAAGCACACACCCAAGATATCAAAGGAGTGGCTTCAGGACAACTCTGAATGTCCTTGAGTGGACCAGCCAGAGCCAAGACTTGAATCCGATTGAACATCTCTGGAGAGATCTGAAAATGGCTGTGCATAGACGCTTCCCATCCAACCTGATGGAACTTGAGAGGTGCTGCGAAGAGGAATGGGCGAAACTGCCCAAAGATAGGTGTGCCAAGCTTGTGGCATCATATTAAAAAAGACTTGAGGCTGTCATTGCTGCCAAAGGTGCATCAACAAAGTATTGCGCTAAGGCTGTGAATACTTTTGTACATGTGATTTCTTGGTTTTTTAATTTTTAATACATTTGCAAAAAAATCTCCCAAAAAACTTTTTTCACGTCGTCATTGTGGGGTATTGTGTGTAGCATTTTGAGGGAAAAAGGAATAAGGCTGTAACATAATGTGGAAAAAGTGAAGCACCGTGCATACTTTCCGGTTGCACTGTATGTACAACCTGGATGTAATCTAAACGTAAAAAATTATGCTAACACTAATTACAAAGGCACTGAACAATGTAAGATATTGGTACAATTATTGTATAAATAAATTGCCATTCTTAATTATAAATGTGGTTTTAAGCTCTTTAGATAATGCAATAAATTAAAGAAATATAATAAACACAAGACAAAAAAAAAAAAAAAATGGGTAAGGCAATCTAAGACGTCCTTATTCCAGTCCCCTCCCTCAGTTTATTTCTTTCTATAACTATTTACACCCCCCCCCCCCCCCTCCCACCGTGTGTCTTTGTGATTGTCTGTTCTTCCCCCTTTTTGCGGCTATTTTAGTGCTCTTATTGTATCTATTCACAACCTACCATTTTCCCTCACCACTCACTTTGCCCCTCATAACCAACTCTTTTGCCCTGCATTTTCTACCAGCCTCTCCGCCCCTTACTTTCCTCCCCCTCTTTTGCTAAACCCACTTGAGTTCTGTTAGCTGCCAATCTAAAACGGCATGGCAGGTTTTATCTGGGAATGACAGCGTTGCCAGCAAAGGTTTGCCATTGTGAACTGCACAAGCATTATGGTGATACTTGGAATCCTTCAGTAAAGCATATTTAATGTATAGAAGTTTGTTTACTTTATTTAATATTAATTTGATTTATTTTTATAGTTTTGAAAAACAAGTTTTTCAAATGAGAGAAAATTCATGCCCAGTATCACTGAATAGCTAAACATCACTGGGCACCCCCGGTGATACTTTCTATATAAATTGTGGTATTCAGGAGTATTTTTACCACCATTAAAAGTGTCAATAAAAAAAGATGGCACATATAGTCACTTAGGATCAGTTCATGCTCAGTGCTGTGGAGAGGCAGCTGTAACGGTGGTCAATCCTCTCTCCCCCTGCGTGGGGGAGCTAGTGATCTCACCCACACTCCACCGGATTGAACACTGGCACCCCACTGTGCCGAGCATGCACCCACATAGTGTACATATTTACTTTTTCAAAGGAGGGGGTCTGGCCGCGCCCCCTTCCTTGTACCACGGCCAGCAGAACAGTCGGCCCCCCTGGGTATATCTATCTTTGCACTAGAAGCTTAGAAGCATAGGAGTAAGAGTGACAAGCATCTGGAGAAAATCAGGTGCATTGGATACTATTAGCAACAGTAAAGCATCTTAACTGCAGCAAAAATGTGATAATTTTATGCCCATTTTGCTACTCACTTTGCATTAGTCCCATAGTTGGGTGTGGATTATTAGATCTACACTAAAAAGGTCTACAGTCAAGAGGTCTACCACTAATGGTAGACATGCATTAGGTCGACAGGGTCTAAAGGTCGACATAGAATAGGTATTCAGTGGGAAAGGTCGACGGGGTCAAAAGGTCAACAACAAAAAAAAGGGTAAACAATTTTTTTTAATGGGTGTCTTGTCACTTTTCTGCCACAAACCAACCCCATTTGTGTACTGCTTCGCTCGCCATGCTTCGGGCAGATTTTTCCCAAACGTAGTCCACGTAGATGGTAAAGTATGAAAAAGATGAACATTAACAAAAAAAACAAAAAACAAAACACCAACTGTGTCTTCCATGTGTGTCGACCATTGTCATGTCAACCCTTTGACCCTGTTGATCTGTCTATCTTTTACATGTCTACTTTTTGACCCTGTCGACCTAATGCACATCTACCATTAGTGGTAGACCAATGGACTGTAGACCTTTTTGGTGTGGATATATTGTCTGTAAACTCCCCTAGTTTAGGCATTTATAGCACCAACACTCCCATGGCTGAGCCTCTATACCCCAAGTTTTTTTCAGTGTCCCCCAATTCTATGTAAGGGAAATACACAATAAACCTGAACAAACCAACAGAGCATCCACTCATATCTAGGAACATTTGTAACAGCACAGGTCAAGCTTTATATTTTATTTAAATAAAAAAACATTCTTACCTTCACGATTTTTACATCTGGGAGAGTCTCTAAAAAGGCTTTCAACTCTATCCCATTAAGAACTATTCTGTTGTCATAGATATGGCCATTGGACTTAAAATCTATCACTGCTTTTTTCTGTGGAAAACAGAAATCAACATTCAAGAGCAATAAAAAGCACATATTCAGTTCTGTAGATAATACATATAATACTGTACTTTATTTGACCAAGTCTACCCAAAATAAAGAATTGGTGTCCGTATTGGACATACAGATGTGTCTACATACATATAGCCTCCTAACAGGTTTACCAGCCCCACTAGTCATGCCATGACTTGGTAGTGTCAAGCAACTTTTTGTGCGTTTATTTCCATTAAAATGTGTCCTATTTACAAAACCATGCAAATAGGACCACAAGCAACTTATATGGATTAAAATGATATGCAGCATGCCTAGAACACACTGTAAAGTACCATTTTGTATGCAGATACAGCTGCAGAGGAACACAGAATATAGGCATGCCGCATATTTTAATCAACAGAGTCTACTTGTGAGTCTTAATCGCACAGCGATGCGAATAAGACGCATTTCTGTCAAAAAGGACACCTGTCACTAACGGAGCTAATCACCGATGTGCTGTGCAAGGGGACGAGCGGTGTGCTAGCATCTGCAGCAGCTGAAACATAGTACAGCTCCTGGATCCCCAGCTCTAAGAGGCAGGAGCTGTGTGTGCCGCACACAGTGGGATGAGAGACGCAGCTCACCAGCACCCCAGCATTGAGAGCAGATCATAAGCAAGTTGGGAGAGACCAGCAGTCCAAGGCTGTGGAGCTGTGTCAAAGACAATGTACACTGCGTAAAATAAATGTATTTTAAACTGTATGTGCAGCACTGAGCTGGGGCTGCAGGTCCCCAGCTGCAATGCGGTGTGTTATAAAGCCTGTTGTAAGGCACAGGCTCAGTGCATATTCAAACATGTTAAAATGTTTTAAATGTATTTACAAGAAAAGCGCACTTACTTTTATCCCCGGGGGAATCCAGAGCTCTGTGTGGGCTGCTGTATCTCCCAGCCCTCTCCCAGGCAAACAGAATGCCTTCAGTTCCAGCCTCCCCCAAGCACAGCTGAGCATCCCAACCAGCTAAATGTTTTCATGGAGCTCCTACTTTGTGGGCAGGAAACCCTACCAACCAGGGGATCTAGTCTGCCCATCTTGGAGCTCAGGTTCAGGCTAGAGGTGGCAGGCTTGGTCCCGGAGTAGGGAACTTTTTACCCCTCACTCTAGACCTGACGGCACCTGGGCTGTTCCCAATACCTCGGATGAGCTTAGGCACAGAGGAGTGACCACTCCCCACTGTCCATAGGGGCCAATATTAATCGGGAACATGCACAAGGAATGCACGACACATGCACTTAAGTCGATTTGGAAAAGAACAGGGCAGAACTACCACCTGTGTTATTGTATGTTGGAATAGGATAAAAGGGCCTGTGAGCCCTTGGTTAAGTGTACATCCTCTGACATCTTGAAGTGTGGAACTGCTGATAACAGAAGTATGCTGTATCCACTTGAAAGAGGGAAGCATCAACTGATGCCAGTCAGGAAGTGTGGCAGCAACGCGACTACGTATACCCAGCAGTGTGGTATTCATGTGGCAATGGTAGGCATCTGAGCAGTAACGCGTTTCAAGGGCCGGTGGTAGCAGCAACGTACATTCCCACCACGCAGTGGGTGAAGCCAGTAATAGGTGGTTACCAGAGGAAAGAAGCAATCGCTTATTGGCCAGAATCCTGTGAGACCCAATACCCAGTCTGTGATCGCTTGGCGCTGGCAGCGAGGGTGCATTCAGTCACAGTATCACATTTATTTTGTGTTCATTTATGTTCCTGTTTTCTTATGTCCTATTCTCCCCACTATCAGGTAGCGGAACACCTTACAATTAAGTTATGGGAATGACAAAGACTGCCTAATGGAATAAGGCAGCACTTTTTTCTGATCTCTGTTCTATACTATAAGCAGGCTTACAAAAAAATGTTTATGATGGCTAATCAATTACATACAGAATTCAGGTAAGTCAGTAGTATTCTTGGTTTTAATAAAAAAAAGTACAGCAGAAAGAATGGTAGAGAAATAAATTTTTTGATAATGACTTTCAATTATATTTCTAATAGTAATTTAAAACATCTTAGGATCAACTTAACGCTTGTACCTTTAGATGAGGAAACATGTTGGCATGATCGCCAATGAAGAATGTGTTGGGCATATATGCCATTTTTTCTGAGTACTGCTCAGCAACCTCAACTGGCGATGTCTCTTTGTCAGTGATGATATAATCCATAAATGGAGCACCACTTGTTCCAGGGTACCCCAGCCACATAGCCTACAAAGAGAGGACGAGCAACAAGATGTTTAACACAATGAAACTAAAACCATTAATAGCACTACAAGGAAACATAGCACAAAGCAAGAGAAGTAGTGAACATTTAGAGTTCAACGCATATTCTCTTTGAGTACTGTGCTGCTGAACAGCCAAGCTGAAAGAACTATAAAACTAAACTGGTAATTAAGAGAACTGCTAAACTAGGGTAAAAATAAACCCTTGAAAACGTTTCGTCTTGTTTGCACCATTTAAAAAAAAAAAAAAGGCAGAGATCGTCCGGCACTGAACACCTCCAGCAATCCATTACATCCAGTCACAAGTCTGTACAACACTCCCCTTACATCTCTATACTGCTGGGATACCAATGTTTCACTCAGCAAACACCACAGAACAGAAGAACAAAGAGAGAACGTTCTCCTACGACAATGTGAACTTGAAGGGGAGGTTGAGAAAGAAATGGATTCTGAAAAAAAAATATTTAATGGGGAATATATAAATTCAGTTTTCAGTTCTTTAACCAGGGTGTGGCATAATAGATCTACATAAAATAGATAGTCAATAGGTCAACCCCATATTGTTAAGATGCATAAGATTGACAGGGTCAAAAGGTCGACAAAAAATGCTCAAAGCAAGTTTTTTTTGACAAAATTTGTTCATCTGTGACCACAATTAGTGCCAACGTAGACCCTTGCCACACTTTTGTGGAAGGTGGCTCAGGCAGGTTACTATTTGCAATCATAGTCCACATGGATGAAAGATGTAGCAACAGATGAAAGAAAAAAGAAAAGCAAAAAAAAAAAACAGGAAAAAAACCTGTGTCGACTATTTGTATATCAACCATTGTCATGTTAACCTTTTGTGCCTGTCGACCTTTTACCCATCGAACATTTGACCATGCTGGCCTATTGCATGTCCACCTTACTGTCTAACTAGACACTGAATTTATATTAAAGCACTGCGCTTCAGGTACACTATCCGGAATTAGTGCGGCTGCATATTTAATAGAAAAGGCTGGGAGACTTTTGCTTCAAACTAAAATATACAATAAACATTTATTTAAAACATACAAATAAAGACGATACAAATAGCACACTCAATAGTTTCTAGTGAGAAACAGCAATAATTGTCCCTGATGCTCTGTGGGACGTATAACAAACAGTCCTTAAAACTGTCTGATATTGCTAATAAGAAAGCAGTAGACTAAAAGATTGATACTTTGTAACTAGATGGTAATAATGTTGCAATAATAGTTTTTAGACAGATGGCAAACCACATTATGTCCACAGGCTGTTAATAGCAACACTGTTCCTTTTGTCGTAACTGCTTATAGCCGGCGTCCCGGCTATAATAAAACAATGTCCTAAAACCAGTGCGGACCCACACCCGGTGACGGCCTCACCACCGGAAGAAGAGAGAGGAAACCCCATGGCATAACACGAGCGAAGGGGAGCGTATACCAGCGTAGACACACCCGGGGTGGTGACAGCCTTACCATCGGGCGGAGAGAACCCCAGTAGAAGTCTAACATCTGCACAAGGGTCACATTTGATATTAATAGGACATTGCTTTATTATAGCCGGGACGCCGGCTATAAGCACTTACGACAAAAGGAACAGTATTGTCATTAACAGCTTGTGGACATAACGTGGTTTGCTATCAGTCTAAAAACTATTATTGCAACATTATTACCATCTAGTTACAAAAAAAAAAAATATATATCACTCTTCAGCCCACTGCTTTATTATTAGCAACATCAAAAAGTTTTAAGGACTGTTATACGTCCCACAAAGCACCAGGGACAATTATTGCTGTTTCTCACTAGAAACTATTGAGTGTGCTATTTGTATTGTCAATATGTGTATGTTTTAAATAAATGTTTATTGTATATTTTTGTTTGAAGCAAAAGTCTCCCAGCCTTTTCTATTAAATACGCAGCCGCTCTAATTCTTATTATTATATATCTGATAAAGTGTACCTGAAGCGCAGTGCTTTAATATAAAATTCTATTCTAATTAATCTAGCCAGAGACCTTAATCCAGTGTCAAAGCAGTTGCAGCTGGGTTCTGGTTTCGATTAGCCTAAATAGCTCCAGGAAGTTGGTGCTGGCTCACCAGACAGTTTTTGGGGTATATGCAATTCTGGGCGAATTGCGTAAATTTTTCGCCCGTTTTTAAATTCTACACAATTCGACTGTCGAATTCCGGCCGGTGGGTGCCGGAATTCGACATATTTAATAAAAAACGGATTTGACAGTCCCGGTGTCGAAAAACGGACCAATTGACGGATTTTGAAACGACTTTTCAGATGGTACAAAAAACGGTAAAAAACCCGAAAAAAAATTGCGTGGGGTCCCCCCCTCCTAAGCATAACCAGCCTTGGGCTCTTTGAGCCGGTCCTGGTTGCAAAAATACGGGGGGGGGGGGGGGGGGGGGGGTGTGAATGACAGGGGATCCCCCGTATTTTAACAACCAGCACCGGCTCTGCGCCTGGTCCTGGTGCAAAAAATACGGGGACAAAAAGAGTAGGGGTCCCCCGTATTTTTTGTACCAGCACCGGGCTCCACTAGCTGGACAGATAATGCCACAGCCGGGGGACACATTTATGCCGCTTCCTGCGGCCGTGGCATTAAATACCCAACTAGTCACCCCTGGCCGGGGTACCCTGGAGGAGTGGGGACCCCTTAAATCAAGGGGTCCCCCCCCAGCCACCCAAGGGCCAGGGGTGAAGCCCGAGGCTGTCCCCCCCATCCAAGGGCTGCGGATGGGGGGCTGATAGCCTTGTTGAAAATGAAAATATTGTTTTTTGCAGAAGAACTACAAGTCCCAGCAAGCTGGTACTTGGAGAACCACAAGTACCAGCATGCGGGGGGAAACGGGCCCGCTGGTACCTGTAGTTCTTCTGCAAAAAAACAAAAACATTAAAACAGGACACGCACACCGTGAAAATACAACTTTATTTCACACTTGTCGACACACACATACTTACCTATGTTGACACGCTGACTGCCACGTCTCCAATGTCGAAGAATCCGGGGTACCTGAAAATAAAATTATATACTCACCTAAATCCAGTGTCCTGTGATATTTGTAATCCACGTACTTGGCAAAATAAAAAAACGCATACCCGATCCACACGGACTGAAAGGGGTCCCATGTTTACACATGGGACCCCTTTCCCCGAATGCAGAGACCCCCCGTGACTGCTGTCACAGAAGGTCCCTTCAGCCACTCAGGGAGCGCCACGTCGTGGCACTATCCTGATTGGCTGTATGCGCGTCTGAACCGTCAGACGCGCAACGCACAGCCCCCTCCATTATCTTCAATGGTGGGAACTTTGCGGTCAGCGGTGAGGTCACCCGTGGTCAGCGGCTGACCGCGGGTAACCCCACCGCTGACCGCAAAGTTCCCACCATTGAAACTAATGGAGGTGCTGTGCGATGCGCTGTCTGCCAGCTCAGACGCGCATAGGTAATCAGGAGAGTGCCAGGACGTGGCGCTCCCTGATTGACTGAAGGGGGTCTCAGCATTCGGGGAAAGGGGTCCCATGTGTAAACATGGGATCCCTTTCAGTCCGTGTGGATCGGGTATGCGTTTTTTTTTTTTTTGCCAAGTACGTGGATTACAAATATCACTGGACACTGGATTTAGGTGAGTATAATTATCTTATCTTTTCAGGTACCCCATGGATTCTACTTGGAGAAGTGGACCGAACATCGTGTCAACATAGGTAAGTATGCATGTGTCAGCATGTGTGAAATAAAGTTGTATTTTCACGGTGTGCGTGTCCTGTTTTTATTTGGGTACTTTTTTGCAGAAGAACTACAGGTACCAGCGGGCCCCCCCCCCCCCCCCGCAAGCTGGTACTTGTGGTTTTCCAAGTACCAGCTTGCTGGGACTTATAGTTCTTCTGCAAAAAATCAATATTTTCATTTTCAACAAGGCTATCAGCCCCCCATCCGCAGCCCTTGGATGGGGGGGGGGGGGGGGGGGGGGGGGGAGACAGCCTCGGGCTTCACCCCTGGCCCTTGGGTGGCTGGGGGACCCCTTGATTTAAGGGGTCCCTACTCCTCCAGGGTACCCCGGCCAGGGGTGACTAGTTGGGTATTTAATGCCACGGCCGCAGGGAGCGGTATAAGAGTGTCCCCCGGCTGTGGCATTATCTGTCCAGCTAGTGGAGCCCGGTGCTGGTACAAAAAATACGGGGGACCCCTACTCTTTTTGTCCCCCGTATTTTTTGCACCAGGACCAGGCGCAGAGCCCGGTGCTGGTTGTTAAAATACGGGGGATCCCCTGTCATTTTCCCCCCCGTATTTTTGCAACCAGGACCGGCTCAAAGAGCCCGAGGCTGGTTATGCTTAGAATTACCCCACGCAATTTTTTTTCCGGGTTTTTAACCCATTCCATTAAAAAAAATATATATATATATATTTTTAAAAATATATAAATAATACTTGTGAGTCCTAAATAGACAAACCAAGTACCTAATCCCTTCTAATATAAATAGATATGCTATTACCAATAAAAAAAACACAAAAAAAAAAACATGTTTTAAATCTTTTTATTACATTCCGCCAGCAAAGTGAGGCGGATTGAAAATGACATTTACTTTCAAAAAGCACTGTTGTCGAATTTGCATTCTTCAATTGAATATACTTTTGTCGAAAAGCCGCATTTGTACCATTGCAGAAATGTCGAATTTGTCAAATGTCGAATTTCAAAAAAATCGAATTTCAAAAAGTCGAATTTGAAAGTGTCAGTTTTTTTGACGAAAAGTACTGTATTGCATTGTCGAATTTTTTTTGGGGGCGAAAAAGTCCAGTTTTTTGACATTTTCGGGAATTCGACCGCAATTGCATATACCCCTTTCTCTAGCATCCATAGGAGATATTGGGGAATCTAGTACGATGGGGTATAGACGGGGTCCAAAGGAGCCAGTGCACTTTAAATTTCTTCATTGGGTGTGCTGGCTCCTCCCCTCTATGCCCCCTCCCACAGGCAGTTTAGAAGAAAAAAAAAGTGCCCTCAGGAGAGGATGCACATCTCTGAGCTCCAGAGAGTTTTCTTCAATATCTTTTTAAAGTTTGTTAATTTCAGTATGCTGTTTGGGCAACAGCATACATGCACCGTGGGCGTTAGGAAGGGGGGCGGTCACCACCCTTTACAAGGTGCAGAGCCGCTTCCCCACTGCAGGACCACCGTCCTGAAAGAATGTTGTTCAGCAGGGCACGGCGCCTTGGCTATCACAGCTGCAGCACGCCGCACACCCTTAACACTGCCTGAAGGGTACATCTGTGGCGAGTACAAACCGAAGGCCCTGGTTTACTGTGCGGCTGAACGCAGGTGCGGCGTACAGGACTCTCCTAAAGAGGTTTCCGCTAAGATCCCCCGTATAGACTGGCTCACAATCGCTTAGACTAGCACTTGTGATGTTTTTAAGCTGAAAGGAGGCATTGCCAGTATGGTTAATAACTATAGCTCAAATGCCATTGGAGGGGGCGGAGCTAGCTCAGAGCAGGACCAGAGGCATTTTGGCACCTTCCTCTGCTTAATGCAGCAGCAAGCACACACACCTCTTCCTGGCTCTTCAGACACGCTGGAAATCTGGTACAGGGTGTAGGCAAAGGGGGAGAGCCGCAGTTGTACACAATCTGGGTCCTCTACAGGACAGAACTTATTAGTGTTTATTGTGATAAAGTTGTCCGACAGCCTCACTGGAGTTATACAGGTAGGGGTGTGCTGGTGTCCTTCTGTGTGTCTCCTCTCACATACAGTAGGGCAGGCTTGCAATATATTACTGTCTGTGTGTATGTTATTGTGCTGTGAAACATGGGTAAACACAAGCTGTGCAGTTTTTGCCACACCAGATTCTCTCCATTATCATCTGATTCTGTTTCATTTGAACAATGCAGCCAATCTTAACAAATCAGTGAAGGGGCTAGGGGAGAGGGTCCAGAGCCCCACTGGCTAGGGTCTCTTAAAACTATGATGTCTGATATGTCATCCCAGCTCACTGCTGATGTTGAGAAAACTCAACTACTACAACAGGCTGTTGCAAATTTAGCTGCTAGGGCAGATGTTGCTCAGTTCCCCTCTGCTCATGCAGGACCACAAAAGCGTGGTTTGCCTGCTCTATCTGACACAGATGAGGATATACAGGAGGATGGGTAGGACTTGAACCCCGTTAGTGGGGATCCCGATTATGCTCAGGGTATTGAACCCCTAATTTTGGCTATACGAGATGTGTTAAAGCTCCCTCTAGAGGACACTGCATCACAGCAGTCATTTGTTTTTTTTGTTTTGTTTTTTACACAAAACAAGCCTAATTGTCACTTTCCCTGATTCTGCAGTTAGAGGACCTATTAAAGCTGGCCTGAAAAAATCCAGATAAAAATTTCCAAGTGTACAAAAAGTTTTCCCGCACTTTCCCATTTGTTCCCGATGGTTGGAAATTTTGGGAGGAACCCCCCATAAAGGATCCTGGGGATAGGAAAAGAGACTACACTCAAATCTATTTACATGGCAGCAGGTGTATCGCAAAGGCCGGTCATTGTGGGTTGCTCGATGACCCATGCCATTCATTCATGGGCCACTCGAAATCAGGAAGGCCTCTCCAGGGCTATGCCCCTGGTCACTATGGTGACCCTCCTAAACCACATTCAGGACACTACACGTGTCCTCTGTGACTTGCTCAAAGAAATGGGGAACATTAATGCTAGGACTTCTGCCATGGCAGTGTCGGCACGCAGGGCCTTATGGCGGAGTCAGTGGATAGTGGACGCGGAATCCAAACATAGTGTGGAATCTCTCCCCTTTTCAGGGGAATGGCTCTTTGGGGTTGAATTGGATACCTGGATTTCCAAAGTTACAGCTGGGAAATCCACGTTTCTCCCCTCTGGGGACCCGCCGGCGAGACGCTCCAACCCGGGGGGGCCGTCTGTACAATCCTATCGGTCTCACAGATTTCGATCTAAGGCCAAAGGTGCCTCCAATGCGACTAGAGGAACCAGAGGTAAGTCAAGAAAACCTGTAAGTACCAGCTCTCATGAACCGGCCACCAGTTCAGCTTTCCGCTAAGACCTCAGCATGTCGGTGCCCACCCACCCCGAGGAGATCTCGAGGTGGGAGCTCTACTGCATCCCTTCAGCAGAGCCTGGAGGCTTCCTGCCAGGATACCTGGGTCAGGGATCTCGTTTCTCAAGGTTACAAGCTGGAGTTCGACAGTACTCCTCCCCAGCGATTTTTCAAATCAAGCTTACCAGCTTTGGAGGATATACAGGTTACTTTGCAACAGGTCAACCCAAAGTTGTCCCAGTCCCACGTCATTGTTCCAGTAACAATACCGCACGCAGCAAGGGTTATTACTCCCACCTGTTTGTGGTACCGAAACCAGACATTTCGGTAAGACCCATTTTGAATCTAAAGTCCTTAAATCCTTACTTGAAGATGTTCAAGTTCAAAATGGAATTATTGCGAGCAGTTATTGCAGGCTTGGAAGAACAGGAATTCATGGTCTCCTTGGATATCAAGGATGCCTATCTCCATATTCCGTTTTAGCTGCCTCATCAGGCGTACCTGCTGTTTGCCCTGCTGGACAATCATTACCAATTCCAGGCGCTGCCCTTCGACCTGTCCACAGCTACGAGGGTGTTCACAAAGGTGATGGCGGAGATAATGTTCCAGCTCCGGGTCCAGGGAGTCAAAATTGTCCCTTACCTGGACGACCTTCTGACCAAAGCAAGATCGAGGGAGTTTTTGTTGCTCCATATCAACCGCACTATCCAACTTCTGTCACACCATGGGTGGATCATCAAATTGCAGAAGTCCCACCTGGAGCCGACTCAGCGACTCCTGTTCTTGGGGATGTTCCTGGATACCGTGGCCAAGAAGGTGTTCCTACCAGAGTACAAGGCGAGAATACTTCAAGAGATGGTCCACATGGTACTCCAACCTGCTAAAGTGTCCATCCATCTTTGCATAAGATTGCTGGGGAAGATGGTCACCTCATACGAGGCGATCCAATATAGACGGTTCCATGCCAGTCCTCCATCTGCTAGAGGGCTGGAGCTCCAGGATACAGGATTGGACCATCCTCACGACGGATGCGAATCTAAGAGGATGGGGAGGGGCACAGTTCCTGGGAAGATGGTCAGCCAGCGAAAGCCATCTTTCGATCTACATTCTGGAACTTCGGGCGATCTACAATGCTCTGCTTCAGGTTCAGTCGGACAACGACACAGCAGTGACGCACGTCAATTGGCAAGGGGGGACAAAAAGCAGAGCCTGCATGCGAGAGGCGTCAAAGATACTCCTCTGGGCAGAAAGAAATGAAAGAGCAATGTCTGCAATCTTCATTCCGGGAGTAGACAATTGGGAAGCGGACTTCCTGAGTCGTCACGATCTACATCTGGGGGAGTGGGGTCTCCAACAGCAGGTGTTCCAGCAGATCATCCACCGGTGGGGTTGCCCGCAGATAGACATGATGGCTTCTCGTCTCAACAAGAAGCTTCACTGGTATTGCTCACGAACCAGGGACATTCAGGCGAGAGCAATAGATGCCCTGACGTCGCCTTGGCCTTACCGGCCGGTTTACCAGTTTCCTCAGATTCCGTTGCTCCCAAGGGTGCTCAAGCGCATCAGAAATCAGGGATTCCAGGCAATTCTAATTGCCCTGGATTGGCCTCAGAGGTCGTGGTATGCAGATCTTCTGGACATGTCAGTCGAAGACCCTTGGCCTCTACTACTACTACTACGAAGAGATCTTCTTCAACAAGGACCGTTCGTCTACCCGGACATACGGCATGGAGGTTGAGCGGAACTTCCTAGCTCACATGGGCCTTTCCAGAAAGGTTAGTGCTACCATGGGGCAAGCCAGGACACCTGTGACGTCAAAACATCATCATCATATCTGGAGAAGATAGGTCTCTTGGTGCGAGGAACGCACGTATCCACCTGCAGAGTTCCACTTGGGACGTTTCCAGCAGGCTGGTGTGGATAAGGGCTTAAGTCTGGGTTCCATTACGGTCCAGATTTTAGCTCTCTCTATATTTTTCCAGAAGAAATTGGCACTGTTGCCAGAAGTTTAGATTTTCTTGCAAGGGGTACTCCACATACAACCTCCTTTTGTGCCGCCTACGGCGCCCTGGGATTTGAATGTAGTGTTGGAATTTCTACAGTCCTCCTGGTTTGAACCTCTGTTGACAGTAGAAGACAAGTACCTTACGTGGAAGACAGTGAGGTTAGTGGCCCTGGCTTCTGCTCGACGTGTCTCGGAATTGGGGGCCTTATCGTGTAAAAGTCCGTACTTGGTCTTTTACGAGGACAAAGCGGAGATCCGTACTAGACAACACTTCCTGCCGAAGGTTGTCTCCGCATTCCACCTGAATTAACCTATTGTGGTTCTGTCAAGTTCTGGCTCTACTGCTCCTCCAGAGGCGTTTGATGCGGTGCGAGCTTTGAAGATCTATATTAAGCAAACGGCTCGGATCAGAAAGACGGATTTTTTGTTTGCGATCTATGATGTGCAGAAAAAGGGTTGTCCTGCTTCAAAGCAGTTCATTGCTCGTTGCAAGACAAAGCTCCCAACTCCGACACACGTCTAGCAGAAGCTAAGGCCAACAAAGTGACAGCCTTCCACGTAAGAAATTTGACCTCTACCTCTTGCAGAGGCTCAAACCAGTCAGACTGGAGAAACTGCAACACCACATTAAGATCCCGTGGCGCCGTAGGCAGTACAAAGGGAGGCTGGATGTGCACAACTCCCTTCAAAAAGGTCTGAACCTCAGGGAGGGCAGCTAATTGTTTCTGGAAGAAAATGGATAGGGCCGAAATCTGGACCTTCACAGATCCCAACCTCAGGAAAATATCCACTCCTGCCTGCAGAAAGAGGAGAAACCGTCCCAGTTGAAACTCCACCGTAGGAAACCTCTTGGACTCACACCAAGACACACATTTTTTCCAAATACGATGGTAATGTTTAGACGTTACTCCTTTCCTAGCCTGTATCAGGGTAGGAATAACTTTGTTCGGAATGACCTTCCGAGCTAGTATCAGGCGTTCAACCTCCATGCTGTCAAACGTAGCCGTGGTAAGTCCTGATAGGCGAACGGCCCCTGCTGCAGCAGGTCCTCTCGAAGAGGAAGGGCCTCGGCTCTTCTTGTAGTAGATCCAGAAGGTCCGCGTACCAAGCCCTTCTCGGCCAGTCTGGAGCAATAAGGATCGCTTGAACCCTTGTTCTCCTTATGAGCTTTAGGATTCTTGGGATGAGTGGGAGTGGTGGAAACACGTACACCGACTGGAACACCCATGGAGACACCAGGGCGTCCACTGCCACTGTCTGTGGGTCCCTTGACCTGGAACAAGAATGCCGAAGATTCTTGTTGAGACAAGAGGCCATCATGTCTATTTGGGGTACACCCCAAAGGTCTGTTATTTCTTTGAACACCTCCGGATGGAGACCACACTCCCCCGGATGGAGATAGTGTCTGCTGAGGTAGTCTGCTTCCCAGTTGCCTACATCCGGAATGAAGATTGCTGACAGCGACAATGCGTGTTTTTCTGACCAAAGGAGGATTCTTGTTACCTCCGCCATGGCAGCTCTGCTTTCTGCCGTGTTTATGTAAGCCACTGTTACGTTGTCCGACTGCACTTGAATGGCCCGATTTCTTAGAAGATGGGTAGCCTGAAGAAGACCGTTGTATACGGTTCTTAGTTCCAGAATGTTGATCGGAAGGCCGACTTCCAGAATTGACCACCTTCCTTGGAAGGTCTCCCCTTGAGTGACTGCGCCCCAGCCCCGGAGGCTTGCATCCGTGGTTCGAAGGATCAAGTCCTGAATCTTGAACCTGCGGCCCTCCAGAAGGTGAGGTAGTTGGAGCCACCAGAAAAGCTAAATGCTGGCCTTCGGCGACAAATTCTCAGGTGCATGTGCAGATGAGATCCTGACCACTTGTCCAGGAGATCCAGTTGGAAGGACCGAGCATGAAACCTTCCATACTGGAGAGCCTCGTAAGAGGCCACCATCTTTCCCAGAAGGCGAATGCATTGATGAACCGACACCCGGGCTGGCTTAAGGACATCCCGGACCATTGTTTGTATCACCAACGCTTTTTCCAGTGGAAGAAATACCCTCTGTAATTCCGTATCGAGGATCATCCCCAGAAAGGACAACTGCCTGGTTGGTTCCAAGTGTGATTTTGGAAGGTTCAGAATCCAACCGTGGACACCGAGAAGATCGGTCGTGAGAGCAATGGACCACAATAGTTTCTCCCTTGACAATGCCTTTATCAGCAGATCGTCTAGATAGGGAATGATGTTCACCCCCTGTCTGCGAAGGAGAACCATCATATCTGCCATCACCTTGGTGAATACCCTCGATGCCGTTGAGAGGCCGAATGGCAGGGCTTGGAACTGGAAATGACAGTGCAACAAGGCAAAGCGGAGATACGCCTGATGCGGCAGCCAGATCGGAATGTGGAGGTAAGCACCCTTGATATCCAGGAATTCCCCCTCTTCCAGACTTGATATCACCGCTCTTAGAGACTCCATTTTGAACTTGAACTCCTTTAGAAAGAGGTTTAGCGACTTTAGGTTCAGAATGGGCCTGACCGAAATCCGGTTTAGGTACCACGAAAAGGTTTGAATAGTAACCCTTGTTGTGCGTATGAGGTGGTACGGACACAATGACTTGTGACTCCACCAACTTCTGGACGGTGGCTTGTAGGACCGTCCTGTCTGCCAGCAGAGCTGGAAAACCTGATTTGAAAAATTGGTGAGGGGGGAGATTTTGAAACTCCAGCCTGTACCTCTGGGACACAATATCTTGCACCCAGGGATCCAGGCCGGACGACACAAAGACGTGACTGGACTGCCAGAGTCTCGCTCCCACCGGCCCCACCTCCGGGACCAGCAATCCACCGTCATGTGGAGGACTTTGGTGTACCTGAAATAGGTTTCTTTTCGTAGCGGGTCTCTTGGACTTGGGCCTACCTCCCCGAAAGAAGCTGTTGGACGGCCTGGCCTTAGTGGGCTTCGTAGCTGAAAGGGCTGTGATATAGGTGAAGAAAACGGTTTCTTCGGAGCAGGTACAGCTGAGGGAAGAAAGGGAGACTTACCCGCTGTAGCTGTGGAAATCCACGCATCTAGCGCTTCCCCAAAGAGAGCCTGACCTGTATACGGTAGGGACTCCACACTTTTCCTGGATTCTGTGTCGGCAGACCATTGACGTAGCCACAGTCCCCGCCGCGCTGAGACCGACATGGAATAAATTCCTGCAGCCATGGTACCCAGATCTTTCATGGATTCCACCAGAAATCCCGCTGAATTCTGAATGTTTGCGCAAAAATAAGCCAACATCATCCTTATCCATAGTAACCAAATCTTAAAGTAAGGTGCCAGACCACTTTACTATAGCTTTGGCAATCCAAGCACTGGCAATAGTGGGACGCAGTATAGCCCCTGAAGCCGTGTACATGGATTTGAGCGTATTATCAATCTTACGATCAGCTGGCTCTTTCAAGGCGGTAGATCCCAGAACAGGCAACACCACCTTTTTTGAAAGTCTGGATACTGACGAGTCAACAATAGGCGGGTTTTCCCATTTTTTCCTATCCTCAACAGGGAAAGGAAATGCCATCTGAACCCTCTTAGGGATCTGGAATTTTCTCTCAGGGTTTTCCCAAGCCCTTTCAAAAAAATAGGATTTTAATTACCTACCGGTAAATCCTTTTCTCGTAGTCCGTAGAGGATGCTAGGGTCCAATTTAGTACCATGGGGTATAGACTGTTCCGCAGGAGCCTTCGGCACTTTAAGACTTTTCAACAGTGTGAACTGGCTCCTCCCTCTATGCCCCTCCTCCAGACCTCAGTATAGGAACTGTGCCCGAGGAGACGGACAACTTCGAGAGAATAATCTACATTAAACTAGTGGCGAGATTCACACCAGATCACACCTTACACAACATGCCGCCTAACATGGCCTTCAACATAACACATGCCAACGTGCATGCATAACGCAACAGCTGTGAACATCTTAACACATGAGAACCTGTGTAAAAGACAAAACGTAATTCTGCAGGAAAAATTAGCACTGGGCGGGCGCCCAGCATCCTCTACGGACTACGAGAAAAGGATTTACCGGTAGGTAATTAAAATCCTATTTTCTCTTGCGTCCTAGAGGATGCTGGGGTCCAATTTAGTACCAATGGGATGTACCAAAGCTCCCAGTATGGCGGGAAAGTGCTAATGTTCCTGTAGAACTGACTGACCAAATCGAAGGTCGTCAGCAGCCAAGGTGTCAAACTTGTAAAACCTAGCAAACATGTTTGCCCCTGACCAAGTAGCTGCTCGGCAAATTTGCAACGCCGATACACCCCGGGCAGCTGCCCAGGAAGAACCCACTTTCCTTGTAGAGTGGGCCTTTACCGAACTCGATAATGGCAATCCTGCCGTGGAATAAGCGTGCTGGATGGTACACCTCTGATCCAGCGCGCAATAGTCTGCTTAGAACAGGACCCCCAATCTTGTTGGGGTCATATAGGACAAACAAAGATTGTTTTCCTTATCCGAGCCGTTCTGACAACTTAAGTCCTCAACACTCTGACGACATCAAAGGACTTTGAAACGGCTGAGGTGTCAGAAGCCACTGGCACCACCACAGGTTGGTTGATATGGAAAGAAGACACAAACTTTGGAAGAAAATACTGACGCGTCCGCAGTTCAGCTCTATCTTCATGAAAAATCAAATAAGGACTCTTGTGTGACAGAGCCCCTAATTTAGACACTCATCTGCCTGAAGCCAAGGCCAACCGCATGACCACGTTCCAGTTGAGAAACTTCAAATCCACCTCTTGCAGAGGTTCAAACCAGTCCGATTCAAGGAACTGCAACACCACATTAAGATCCCATGGCACAAAAGGAGGTTGGATGCGCAGAACCCCCTTCATGAACGTCTGGACCTCAGGAAGGGAAGCCAACTGTTTCTGAAAGAAGATGGACAAAGCCAAAATTTGGACCTTGATAGACCCTAATCTCAAGCCAGCATCCACACCCGCCTGTAGAAATAGGAGAAGACGTCCTAATTGAAACTCCACAGCAGGAGACTTCTTGGATTCACACCAACATACATATTTTCTCCAAATACGATAGTAATGCTTGGACGTTACCCCTTTCCTGGCCAGAATAAGTGTGGGAATGACTTCACTGGGAATACCCTTACGGGCTAGGATCTGGTGCTCAACAGCCATGCCGTCAAACGTAGCCGCGGTAAGTCTTGATAAACTAACGGCCCCTGCTGAAGCTGGTCTTCGCGAAGAAGAGGAGGCCGAGGATCTTCCAGTAGTAACTCCTGAAGATCCGGATACCAAGCCCTCCTTGGCCAGTCTGGAGCAATGAGAATTGCTCGGACCCTTGTTCTTCTGACGATCTTGAGAACTTTTGGTATTAGTGGAAATGGAGGGAACAGATACACAGACTGAAAAAACAACTGGGTCACCAGTGCATCTACTGCTATAACTTGCGGGTCTCTTGACCTGGAACAATAATTTCTGAAGCTTCTTGTTGAGACGTGATGCCATCATATCTACTTGAGGAACGCCCCAACGACCTGCTACCTCAAGAGACATCTGGGTGGTGGCCCCATTCTCCTGGATGGAGATCGTGTCTGCTGAGGAAGTCTGCTACCCAGTTGTCCACTCCCGGAATGAAAATTGCCGACAGAGCTTATGGCATGTCTTTCTGCCCAGAGGAGAATTTTTGTCACCTCTGCCATTACCGCTCTGCTTTTTGTTCTGCCCTGACGGTTTATGTAAGCTACTGCCGTTACATTGTCTGACTGGATCTGTATGGGATGACCTTGAAGAAGGTGTGCCGCTTGATGAAGGCTGTTGTACACAGCTCTCAATTCCAGAATGTTTATGTGAAGGAGTACTTCTTGACTTGACCATCGTCCTTGGAAGCTTTCCCCTTGTGTGACTGCTCCCCAACCTCGGAGGCTTGCATCTGTGGTCATCAGGATCCAAGTCTGAATCCCGAACCTGCGTCCCTCCAGAAGGTGAGAACTTTGAAGCTACCACAAGAGTGAAATTCTGGCTTTTGTCGACAGGATTATCCTCCGGTGGATGTGTAGGTGCGATCCTGACCATTTGTCCAGTAGGTCCCATTGGAACACCCTGGCGTGGAATCGGCCAAATTGTAGAGCCTCATAGGCCGCTACCATCTTTCTGTGCTTCCGTGTCCAATATCATTCCCAGAAATGATAACCTCATTGTGGGTTCCAATTGTGATTTTGGAAGGTTTACGATCCAACCGCGCTGTTGAAGCGCCGTCAGGGAAAGCGCAATGTTCTGCACTAGTTTCTCCCTGGATCTCGCTTTTATGAGGTCGCCCAAGTATGGGATTACGTTGACTCCTTTCATGCGAAGAAGAACTATCATCTCCGCCATCACCTTGGTGAATATTCTCGGAGCCGTGGAGAGCCCAAAAGGCAATGTTTGGAACTGGTAGTGGCAGTCCTGCACTGTAAACCTTAGGTATGCCTGATGTGGACAGTAGATGGGAACATGTAAATAAGCATCTTTGATGTCCATTGACACCAAAAATTCCTTATCCTCCAAGCTGGAGATCACCGCTCTCAGGGATTCCATCTTGAATTTGAACCTTTCCAAATAGCGGTTCAGAGTCTTTAGGTTTAAAATCTGTCTGACCGAGCCATCCGGTTTCGGCACTATAAACAGGCTTGAATAAAAACCTTTTTTCTGTTGCGACACAGGAACTAAGGAAATTACGTTGTCTTGACATAATTTCTGTATTGCGTTCAGCACCTTTGTTCTGTCCTGAACAGAAGCTGGTAAGGCTGATTTGAAAAATCGGCATAGGGGAAGGTCTTGAAATTCCAATTTGTACCCTTGGGATACTATACGTAATACCCAAGGATACAGATCTGAGTGAATCCAGACCTGGCTGAAAAACAGTAGACGTACCCCCATCCGATCGTACTCCCGCAGGGGAGCCCTAGCGTCATGCTGAGGTTTTAGCAGAACTAGCTGTTGACTTCTGCTCCTGCGAGCCTGATGGTGTTGTAGATTTTTTACCTCTTCCTCGCCCTCTTCCTGCAAAGAAGGGGGTACCCTTTGCCTTTTTGGACTTGTTGGGTCGAAAGGACTGCATTGTATGAGAATGATATCCTTTCCTAGGTGGAGCAGCTGCGGAAGGCAGGAATGCCGACTTGCCTGATGTAGTTGTTGAAATCATGGCATCCAGCTCGTCTCCAAAGAGGGCTTCTCCATTGTAAGGGAGCGCCTCAATATTCTTTTTTGATTCCGCATCAGCATTCCATTGGTGGATCCACAGCGCACTGCGGGCTGAAATCGCCATAGCGGAGGATCTTGAACTCAGCAACCCAATATCCTTCGTAGCTTCAACGAAGAAACCTGCAGCATCTTTGATATGGCCGAGAGTTAGGACTATTTCATCCCTGTCAACTGTGTCTGTTAATAAGCAAGTTGTCAGACCATTTTTCCACAGCGTTACCCACCCACGCACAAGCAATGGTGGGCCTGAGCACCATTCCGTTAGCCGTATATATGGATTTTAGGGTTGTTTCTAATTTACGGTCAGCTGGATCTTTTAAAGAGGCTTAACCAGGGGCAGGCAAAACTATTTTCTTAGACAGCCGAGAAACTGAGGTGTCTATCATTGGGGGTGTCTCCCATTTGTGCCTGTCTTCCTCAGGGAAAGGGTACGTTACACGAATCCTTCTGGGAAGGGTAAATTTCTTCTCAGGGTTAGCCCAGGATTCTTCTAAGAATGCATTCAAATCCTTTGAAGGAGGAAAAGTCACAACCTGCTTTTTATTTAATTTAAAATAATCATTTCCCTCTGGGACCAGTGTTGTTTCAGGAAATTCCCAACACTTCCTTTATAGCAACAATCATACATTGTATGCTTTTGGCTAATTTTGGGTCTACCCCTCTCAAATCCCCAGTGTCGTCGTCAAGAGTCGGAATCGGTGTCTGCGTCCCCTTGCAATATCTGGGCCAGAGACCTTTTCTGGGAACTGGATGGGACCCTAGTGGATGATATGGAGGGGTCAGTAAACAGTGCATTCTCCACAGACTGCCTTCAATATTTAGTCTGTTGTTCAGACTCAGAGAATTTCTTTGCAAGCATAGACATTCTTTTGCAACATTCTCACCCACTCCGGCTCCTTCTGAGAGGGAAGGGCCACCACATTACCCTCTTGTGCATCTAAAATGGGTTCTTCCGGGGAAGAACCCTCCCCAATGTCTGACATGTTACACACTTGCACAAACACACACCCCTATCACACAGGGGAGCTATTGGGGACAGACCCACACCAACGTCTGTCAGAGAGAGACAGAGGTATTTGCCAGTCCACACACTGCGCCTTATATGTGAATTGTGGAAATATTACCCACTTACAGCGCATATACCAATAATAGGCCCACAGACCTAATTATAATGAACACTCTCTGCCCCTTCTATAAACACCCTATACTTGTATCAGCATTGTCATGAGGAGAAACAGCATTCAGGCGCTTCACACTGGTGTTTCTGCAGGAGAAAAAGGCGCCCAGTGAGTGTTCTGGCAAGTCTGAGGAGAAGCCCCGCCCTTCAGCCTCAGCAATGTAATATTTATACTGGCTGGGGATGGCACATCAGAGGCTGAACATGTATGTACCCATTGGCGGATCCAGGGGGGGGGGGGAAGGGGGCCGCACTCGGGCCCGTGCCCCCACTGTCGTTAACCAGAAATTGATGTTGGGGAGTGGGGACACAAAACATAAAAAAAGTCCGGGTCCCGACTCCCTCAGGACGCGCTGTGAGCCGCAGCGCTGTCGTGTCCTGCGCTGTCAATCAATCCCGTGGGAGGGAGGAACTTGGAAGAGGCGGAGACCATTAACAGTGTGATCTCCCGCCCTCCCCTCCTCCTCTGCTCCGCATGCTCTCCCTCCCACGATTAACTCCGTTGCTGTACTGTACCTGAGGTGGGGGCAGTTCGGTCCCTGGTCTCCCGGCTGGATGCCGCCGCTCTCCCCGCTGATTCCCCTCTTCTCCCTCCTCAACCATGCGGCCGCCCCCTCCGCGTTTTCCGCTACCCCTGGCCGCATCCAGTGACTCCATGCTGGCGGCGTTGTGGCCTCATGCGGATCGGACTATACCCCACGGCCTGACAGCGCTGCTGCTCAGTGTCCATGGTAAGCGGTGGGGGCCTGGTATTTGGTGGGGTTTCTGGCTACACTCTCTCCTGCCTCTCTGTCCCTACCCCCCTGGTGCCGGCTCCGTCCCTACCCCCCTGGTGCCGGCTCCGTCCCTACCCCCCTGGTGCCGGCTCCGTCCCTACCCCCTGGTGCCGGCTCCGTCCCTACCCCCTGGTGCCTCTGTCCCTACTCCTTGCTAGCTTTGTCCCTACCCCCTGGTGCCTCTCTCTGTCCCTACCCCCTGGTGCCTCTCTTTGTACCTATTCCCTGGTGCCTCTCTTTGTACCTATTCCCTGGTGCCTCTGTCCCTACTCCTTGCTCTCTCTGTCCCTGCTACCTCTGTCCCTATTCCCTGGTGCCTCTCTCTGTCCCTACTCCCTGCTACCTCTGTCGCTACTCCCTAGTACCATATAAAACGTTTAACGTGCTCTACTTGGCGCAATCTGTATAAAGTGTTCTACCTGGCGCAATCTATATAACGTGTTCTACCTGGCGCAATCTATATAACGTGTTCTACCTGGCGCAATCTATATAACGTGTTCTACCTGGCGCAATCTATATAACGTGTTCTACCTGGCGCAATCTATATAACGTGTTCTACCTGGCGCAATCTATATAACGTGTTCTACCTGGCGCAATCTATATAACGTGTTCTACCTGGCGCAATCTATATAACGTGTTCTACCTGGCGCAATCTATATAACGTGTTCTACCTGGCGCAATCTATATAACGTGTTCTACCTGGCGCAATCTATATAACGTGTTCTACCTGGCGCAATCTATATAACGTGTTCTACCTGGCGCAATCTATATAACGTGTTCTACCTGGCGCAATCTATATAACGTGTTCTACCTGGCGCAATCTATATAACGTGTTCTACCTGGCGCAGTGTGTGTAACGTGTTCTACCTGGCGCAGTGTGTGTAACGTGCTCTACCTGGCGCAGTGTGTGTAACGTGCTCTACCTGGCGCAGTGTGTGTAACGTGCTCTACCTGGCGCAGTGTGTGTAACGTGCTCTACCTGGCGCAGTGTGTGTAACGTGCTCTACCTGGCGCAGTGTGTGTAACGTGCTCTACCTGGCGCAGTGTGTGTAACGTGCTCTACCTGGCGCAGTGTGTGTAACGTGCTCTACCTGGCGCAGTGTGTGTAACGTGCTCTACCTGGCGCAGTGTGTGTAACGTGCTCTACCTGGCGCAGTGTGTGTAACGTGCTCTACCTGGCGCAGTGTGTGTAACGTGCTCTACCTGGCGCAGTGTGTGTAACGTGCTCTACCTGGCGCAGTGTGTGTAACGTGCTCTACCTGGCGCAGTGTGTGTAACGTGCTCTACCTGGCGCAGTGTGTGTAACGTGCTCTACCTGGCGCAGTGTGTGTAACGTGCTCTACCTGGCGCAGTGTGTGTAACGTGCTCTACCTGGCGCAGTGTGTGTAACGTGCTCTACCTGGCGCAGTGTGTGTAACGTGCTCTACCTGGCGCAGTGTGTGTAACGTGCTCTACCTGGCGCAGTGTGTGTAACGTGCTCTACCTGGCGCAGTGTGTGTAACGTGCTCTACCTGGCGCAGTGTGTGTAACGTGCTCTACCTGGCGCAGTGTGTGTAACGTGCTCTACCTGGCGCAGTGTGTGTAACGTGCTCTACCTGGCGCAGTGTGTGTAACGTGCTCTACCTGGCGCAGTGTGTGTAACGTGCTCTACCTGGCGCAGTGTGTGTAACGTGTTCTACCTGGCGCAATCTATATAACGTGTTCTACCTGGCGCAATCTATATAACGTGTTCTACCTGGCGCAATCTATATAACGTGTTCTACCTGGCGCAATCTATATAACGTGTTCTACCTGGCGCAATCTATATAACGTGTTCTACCTGGCGCAATCTATATAACGTGCTCTACCTGGCGCAATCTATATAACGTGCTCTACCTGGCGCAGTGTGTGTAACGTGCTCTACCTGGCGCAGTGTGTGTAACGTGCTCTACCTGGCGCAGTGTGTGTAACGTGCTCTACCTGGCGCAGTGTGTGTAACGTGCTCTACCTGGCGCAGTGTGTGTAACGTGCTCTACCTGGCGCAGTGTGTGTAACGTGCTCTACCTGGCGCAGTGTGTATAACGTGTTGTAACTCGCGCAATCTGTATAACGTGTTCTACCTGGTGCAGTGTGTGTAACGTGCTCTACCTGGCGCAATCTATGTAACGTGTTCTACCTGGCGCAATCTATATAACGTGCTCTACCTGGCGCAATCTATATAACGTGCTCTACCTGGCGCAATCTGTATAGCGTGCTCTACCTGGTGCAGTGTGTGTAACGTGCTCTACCTGGTGCAGTGTGTGTGTAACGTGCTCTACCTGGTGCAGTGTGTGTGTAACGTGCTCTACCTGGTGCAGTGTGTGCGTAACGTGCTCTACCTGGTGCAGTGTGTGTAACGTGCTCTACCTGGTGCACTGTGTGTAACGTGCTCTACCTGGTGCAGTGTGTGTAACGTGCTCTACCTGGTGCAGTGTGTGTAACGTGCTCTACCTGGTGCAGTGTGTGTAACGTGCTCTACCTGGCGCAGTGTGTGTAACGTGTTCTACCTGGCGCAGTGTGTGTAACGTGTTCTACCTGGCGCAGTGTGTGTAACGTGTTCTACCTGGCACAGTGTGTATAACGTGTTCTACCTGGCGCAGTGTGTATAACGTGTTCTGCCTGGCGCAATCTATATAACGTGTTCTACCTGGCGCAATCTATATAACGTGTTCTACCTGGCGCAATCTATATAACGTGTTCTACCTGGCGCAATCTATATAACGTGTTCTACCTGGCGCAATCTATATAACGTGTTCTACCTGGCGCAATCTATATAACGTGCTCTACCTGGCGCAATCTATATAACGTGCTCTACCTGGCGCAGTGTGTGTAACGTGCTCTACCTGGCGCAGTGTGTGTAACGTGCTCTACCTGGCGCAGTGTGTGTAACGTGCTCTACCTGGCGCAGTGTGTGTAACGTGTTCTACCTGGCGCAGTGTGTGTAACGTGTTCTACCTGGCACAGTGTGTATAACGTGTTCTACCTGGCGCAGTGTGTATAACGTGTTCTACCTGGCGCAATCTATATAACGTGTTCTACCTGGCGCAATCTATATAACGTGCTCTACCTGGCGCAATCTATATAACGTGCTCTACCTGGCGCAATCTATATAACGTGCTCTACCTGGCGCAATCTATATAACGTGCTCTACCTGGCGCAATCTATATAACGTGCTCTACCTGGCGCAATCTATATAACGTGCTCTACCTGGCGCAATTTGTGTAACGTGCTCTACCTGGCGCAATCTGTGTAACGTGCTCTACCTGGCGCAGTGTGTGTAACGTGCTCTGCCTGGTGCAGTGTGTATAACGTGTTGTAACTCGCGCAATCTGTATAACGTGTTCTACCTGGTGCAGTGTGTGTAACGTGCTCTACCTGGCGCAATCTATGTAACGTGTTCTACCTGGCGCAATCTATATAACGTGCTCTACCTGACGCAATCTATATAACGTGCTCTACCTGGCGCAATCTGTATAGCGTGCTCTACCTGGTGCAGTGTGTGTAACGTGCTCTACCTGGTGCAGTGTGTGTAACGTGCTCTACCTGGTGCAGTGTGTGTGTAACGTGCTCTACCTGGTGCAGTGTGTGCGTAACGTGCTCTACCTGGTGCAGTGTGTGCGTAACGTGCTCTACCTGGTGCAGTGTGTGTAACGTGCTCTACCTGGTGCAGTGTGTGTAACGTGCTCTACCTGGTGCAGTGTGTGTAACGTGCTCTACCTGGCGCAGTGTGTGTAACGTGCTCTACCTGGCGCAGTGTGTAAAACGTGCTCTACCTGGTGCAGTGTGTAAAACGTGCTCTACCTGGTGCAGTGTGTAAAACGTGCTCTACCTGGTGCAGTGTGTAAAACGTGCTCTACCTGGTGCAGTGTGTAAAACGTGCTCTACCTGGTGCAGTGTGTATAACGTGCTTACCTGGTGCATTGTGTATAACGTGTTCTACCAGGCGCAATGTGTATAGGGTGTTCTAACTGGCGCAATGTGTGTAACGTGCTCTACCTGGTGCAATGTGTATATAACGTGCTCTACCTGTGTGGTGTAATGTGAATTGGTACTGTTATGTGGCCATGCTCTTTCCCCATGAAGCCACACCCCTAAATTTTTGGTGCGCGCCGTCCTTGGTTTGCAGTATGGCAGGGGGAGCACCAATTTACTTTCTGCCAAAGGGCACTGAAATGTCTAGTTACAGCTCTGGGGCAGAGTGTTCTGTATGCTACACAGCCCAGCAGCACTGTCACCCCCTCCTCCCCCTCGCAATGCTTTTGTAGTGTCGAAATAAAGTCTGTTTTTATATTTGAATAATTAATAAGATTAATATGAACCTTCATTCCGATGGGACCCAGAAAAGGACAGATAGGACCCCAATTTTTAAAAGTGAGGGGTCCGTGGGACCCACTTTTTCTTGGGCTCAGCGCAATCACTGACACTTCTTTCTTTTTTTCAAAAGGAGAACCACACTCCTTATCTGGGAGCATGCGTACCTTAGGTGCATGTAAATAAAACTATTACCGTTCCCCTATCATGCTGCCCCCCCTTTCATTTTCTTCTGGATCCGCCCCTGTATGTACCCTTTTTGCCAGTGCGAGTAAGGTTTTAAACCATGCCCTCAGACCCCTTATGAGCGCTGAATGTGTACCTTAATAGGTTACACAGCCGTTTTGCAGCCTCCCCCCTCTTCTACAAACCCCTGGTACCAAAAGATAGCTGGAGATTGCTGTGGAGGGACTTGTTTCTTTCCTGGACAGCGCTGTGCAGGCAGGAAAATGGCGCTGAACGCTGCTGGGTCTGCTCTGAGAAGCTCCGCCCCCAAAATGGAGCTATCTTCCCGCTCTTCATAGGATTATACTGGCCTGAGGATTGATGCTGGCTGAGATCCAGGGACCCCGACAGGCTGAGTGATCAGTGTAGGGTGCAGTCGCTAGCTCGGGGCCCCCCTCACAGCGCCGCACAATGTACCGCTGAGCCTCCCGGAGCGCAGTTAATACTGCGCCCCTACTGCCTTCTTCCCGCCAGCCCCCCCCCCCCTTGCTAGGGGGGGTCGGTGTCTCGATCGTCAAAATCTTCAGCTTGGCAAAGGGGTGGCGGCATGCTGCTGGGGTGAGCGATCCCCTGTGGCGGGGAACGATCTATCCCCTCTGGAGCTCAGTGTCCAGTCAGTGGAGACAGTCTCTCAGACCCCGCAGGGCGGACACTGCTCCCCCCCCTAAGTCCCTCGCTGCAGGGAGGCTGTTGCCAGCAGCCTCCCTCTAAAAGCAATAAACACTAAAAAATAAATTTTACTAAGGAAACTCTGGAGAGCTCCCCTAGCTGTGACCGGCTCCTCCGGGCACATTTTTTAAACTGAGTCTGGTAGGAGGGGCATAAAGGGAGGAACCAGCCCATACTCAAACTCTTAAAGTGCTAATGGCTCCTGGTGGACCCGTCTATACCCCATGGTACTAATGTGGACCCCAGCATCCTCTAGGACAGGCATGTCCAAACTGCGGCCCTCCAGCTGTTGTGAAACTACATATCCCAGCATGCCCTGACACAGTTTTGCTGTCAGTGAATGCTAAAGCGGTGTCAGGGCATGCCGGGATGTGTAGTTTCTCAACAGCTGGAGGGCCGCAGTTTGGACATGCCTGCTCTAAGAGGTAAGAGAAATTAACTTGGCACATTCCAGTTTACACATATACTGTAGGATTATATGGCAAGTGAAGAAAGGCAAGAGAGTACCGACAACAGTGTCGGAGGAAAGGAGCGAGGCCTGTAGTACATTCAGTGCTATTAAAATGAGTGAGATGGAAAGGGTTTCAAATTCATACTGGATTGTTGTTACTGTAATCAGAAGGCTGCACAGTTGTTAGAGGTCAGCACTACTTTTTACAGTCTAGGAGAGCATTCCCTCTGACTGGTTTATCTACAGTCACACAGCTAAACAATGTAACTACAGTAGTTGGGGGCAGGGAAAATAGGATTTTGGTACTTACCAGGTAAATCCTTTTCTTTAAACCCATAGGGGGCACTGGAGTACTCTTGGGGATATGGACGGCTTTAGCAGAACAAAGGCACTGAATATTTAAATTTAGTAACTCTCCTCCCCTCCATATTCCCAGAGTACCTCAGTGTTTTTTACTGAGCCGAACAGGAGCGATAGAGGATGACAATGGAGAATTACATATAACATAACGGACAACAATAAAGTTGACACATAACGTGACTGACAACTAAACAGTTGACGCCATAACCGATAGAACTTGAAAATTTTGAACCAGTCGGTGAAAATGTGTTACCATAAGATCCAGTGAACTTACCACAAACCAGGTAAAACTGATCTGGGTGGGCGTCCAGTGCCCCCTATGGATTCAAAGAAAAGGATTTACCTGGTAAGTACTAAAATCCTATTTTCTTTTTCATCCACTAGGGGTCACTGGAGTACTCTTGGGACGTACCAAAGCTTCCCCCGTGGGCGGGAGAGCTGTTTGGCACCTGTAACACTAGGCGGCCAAAGCTAGATGCTGATGCCGCAAACTTATCAAACTTGTAAAAGCGCACAAACGTGTGCACTGATGACCATGTAGCCGCACGGCAAAGCTGCGTTGTAGAAGCCCCACGACCAGCTGCCCATGAAGTTCCCACAGAACGTGTGGAATGAGCTGTTACTGATGTAGGCGGCTGTAACCTAGCATGAAGGTAAGCCTGACGTATGGTCAGTTTAATCCATCTGGATAAGGTCTGCTTAGAAGCTGGCCAACCCATCTTGGCAGCATCATAGAGAACAAACAACGTATCAGTCTTACGAACTGTAGACGTTCGTGATACATAAACGCGTAGTGCGCGTACCACATCCAAAGTTCCAGAATCTTGTTAACACCGGAACTACTATTGGTTGATTGATGTGAAAAGATGACACTACCTTTGGCAGAAAAGCGGTATTCGTCCTAAGTTCCGCTCTGTCATCATGAAACACCAAATACGGTGGCTTGCATGACAAGGCACCCAAATCTGAAACACGCCTTGCCGAAGCTAAGGCTAGGAGAAAAATTGTTTTTCAAGTGAGAAACTTAATATCCACTTGTTGTAAGGGTTCAAAATATTAAGACTGTAAGAAATCTAAAACCAGATTCAAGTCCCATGGCGCTGTAGGTGGAATGAATGGAGGCTGTACTCTGAGGACACCTTACAGAAAGGTGTGTACAGACGGCAATAGAGCCAATCGTCTTTGAAAGTAAATTGACAAAGCAGATACCTGCACCTTTAGTGTAGATAAACGCAGTCCTCCATTTAACCCCGTCTGTAGAAATAACAAAAGACGAGATAACTTGAAAGATGTCGGAAACTTCCGAGCTTCACACCAACCTATATAGGCACGCCAAATTCTGTAATAATGACCTGCCGTAACTGGCTTCCTAGCACGTAACATGGTTGGTATAACCGAATCTGGAATGCCCTCTCTTCTTAAGAGGGCGGTCTCAACAGCTACCCCGTCAAACGCAGCCGCGCTAAATCGGGGTAAAGGAACGGACCCTGATGTAACAGGTCCGGATGTAGCGGGAGCGGCCGAGCATAGTCTGCGAGTAGTCCGCGGAGATCCGAGAACCAAGCTCTCCGAGGCCAATGAGGCGCCACTAGTATGACTGTGGCGGACTCTCTTTTGATCTGTTTTAGCAACAGAGGGAGCAGTGGAAACGGTGGAAACAGATACACGAGGCTGTACGGCCACGCGATTGTGAGAGCATCCACCGACACTGCCTTTAGATCTCGCGTTCTGGACACATACTGGGGCGTTTGGTGATTGTGACATACTGGGGCGTTTGGTGATTGTGGTGAGATGCCATCAGGTCCACTTGAGGGTAACCCCACCTCTGGACCAACATGTGAAACACTTCTGGATTTAATGCCCATTCTCCTGGATGAAAATCCTGACAGCTGAGATAATCCGCCTCCCAGTTGTCCACTTCCGGAATGAACACTGCCGACAATATCACCTGGTGATGCTCGCCCCAATTGAGGATTCAAGCTACTTCCCGCATGGCCATGCGGCTTCTCGTTACTCCTTGTTTGTTGATGTATGCGACCGCCGTCGCGTTGTCTGACTGCGCCTGGACAGTCTGAGACCGAAGCATGTGCACTGCTTGTCGTAGCGCATTGTAAATTGCCCGGAGTTCCAGGACATTTATAGACCGCAATATTTCGTGATCCGCCCAGAAACCCTGGAGCTGACAATTTTGAACTACAGCTCCCCAACCTCTGAGACTCGCGTCCGTCGTTAGAATTATCCAATTCCAGGCGCCGAACCGTTTCCCTGCGGTTAGATTGTGTACTTTGAGCCACCAGAGTAGAGATACTCTGGCCCGTGGCGACAACCTCACCCTCTGGTGAATCTGCAGATGCGAGCCCGACCACTGTGCGAGCACATCCAGTTGAAAAGGACGTGAGTGAAATCTTCCGAACTGAAGTGCTTCGAAAGCCGCCACCATTGTGCCTAACAGGCGAATGCACAAATGTACCGAGACTGTACCAGATGACGAATAATCTGTACTTTCTGTTCTGGTAGGTAAATTCTTTGATCTACCGTATCGAGAATCATACT